>NW_027449006.1:300000-479947 GCF_030867145.1 Opisthocomus hoazin
AGGTGGTCCGTGCCGGGCCAATTCGGCAGCCCTGCTCCGAAAATGCAAACGTCTGCAGATAGCTCGCAGGCAGAAAGAGCTAGCCTGGAAAGCTGTTGTGCAGCCTCATCTGCCCATGGCACTGCTCGCACAGAGGCACAGAGACTGGGGCTGCTTGCTTGTCTTGTCCCCTCAAACTTCAAACGTAGCTTAGGTGGTCCGTGCCGGGCGCATCCGGCAGCCCTGCTCCGAAAATGCGAACGTCTGCAGATAGTTCGCAGGCAGAAAGAGCTAGCCTGGAAAGCTGTTGCTCAGCCTCATCTGCCCATGGCACTGCTCGCACAGAGGCACAGAGACTGGGGCTGCTTGCTTGTCTTGCCCCCTCAAACTTCAAACGTAGCTTAGGTGGTCCGTGCCAGGCGCATCCGGCAGCCCTGCTCCAAAATTGCGAACGTCTGCAGATAGCTGGCAGGCAGAAAGAGCTAGCCTGGAAAGCTGTTGCTCAGCCTCATCTGCCCATGGCACTGCTCGCACAGAGGCACAGAGACTGGTGCTGCTTGCTTGTTTTGCCCCCTCAAACTTCAAAAGTAGCTTAGGTGGTCCGTGCCGGGCGCCTCCCGCAGCCCTGCTCCAAAAATGCGAACGTCTGCAGATAGCTCGCAGGCAGAAAGAGCTAGCCTGGAAAGCTGTTGCTCAGCCTCATCTGCCCATGGCACTGCTCGCACAGAGGCACAGAGACTGGGGCTGCTTGCTTGTCTTGTCCCTCAAACTTCAAACGTAGCTTAGGTGGTCCGTGCCGGGCGCCTCCGGCAGCCCTGCTCCGAAAATGCAAACGTCTGCAGATAGCTCGCAGGCAGAAAGAGCTAGCCTGGAAAGCTGTTGCTCAGCCTCATCTGCCCATGGCACTGCTCGCACAGAGGCCCAGAGACTGGGGCTGCTTGCTTGTCTTGTCCCCTCAAACTTCAAACGTAGCTTAGGTGGTCCGTGCCGGGCGCATCCGGCAGCCCTGCTCCGAAAATGCAAACGTCTGCAGATAGCTCGCAGGCAGAAAGAGCTAGCCTGGAAAGCTGTTGCTCAGCCTTATCTGCCCATGGCACTGCTCGCACAGAGGCACAGAGACTGGGGCTGCTTGCTTGTCTTGTCCCCTCAAACTTCAAATGTAGCTTAGGTGGTCCGTGCCGGGCGCATCCGGCAGCCCTGCTCCGAAAATGCGAACGTCTGCAGATAGCTCGCAGGCAGAAAGAGCTAGCCTGGAAAGCTGTTGCTCAGCCTCATCTGCCCATGGCACTGCTCGCACAGAGGCACAGAGACTGAGGCTGCTTGCTTGTCTTCTCCCTCAAACTTCAAACGTAGCTTAGGTGGTCCGTGCCGGGGTCATCCGGCAGCCCTGCTCCGAAAATGCAAAGGTCTGCAGATAGCTCGCAGGCAGAAAGAGCTAGCCTGGAAAGCTGTTGCTCAGCCTCATCTGCCCATGGCACTGCTCGCACAGAGGCACAGAGACTGGGGCTGCTTGCTTGTCTTGTCCCCTCAAACTTCAAACGTAGCTTAGGTGGTCTGTGCCGGGCGCCTCCAGCAGCCCTGCTCCGAAAATGCAAACGTCTGCAGATAGCTCGCAGGCAGAAAGAGCTAGCCTGGAAAGCTGTTGCTCAGCCTCATCTGCCCATGGCACTGCTCGCACAGAGGCACAGAGACTGGGGCTGCTTGCTTGTCTTGTCCCCTCAAACTTCAAATGTAGCTTAGGTGGTCCATGCCGGGCGCATCCATCAGCCCTGCTCCGAAAATGCGAACGTCTGCAGATAGCTCGCAGGCAGAAAGAGCTAGCCTGGAAAGCTGTTGCTCAGCCTCATCTGCCCATTTCACTGCTCGCACAGAGGCACAGAGACTGGGGCTGCTTGCTTGTCTTGTCCCCTCAAACTTCAAACGTAGCTTAGGTGGTCCGTGCCGGGCGCATCCTGCAACCCTGCTCCGAAAATGCAAACGTCTGCAGATAGCTCGCAGGCAGAAAGAGCTAGCCTGGAAAGCTGTTACTCAGCCTCATCTGCCCATGGCACTGCTCGCACAGAGGCACAGAGACTGGGGCTGCTTGCTTGTCTTGTCCCCTCAAACTTCAAACGTAGCTTAGGTGGTCTGTGCCGGGCGCCTCCGGCAGCCCTGCTCCGAAAATGCAAACGTCTGCAGATAGCTCGCAGGCAGAAAGAGCTAGCCTGGAAAGCTGTTGCTCAGCCTCATCTGCCCATGGCACTGCTCGCACAGAGGCACAGAGACTGGGGCTGCTTGCTTGTCTTGTCCCCTCAACCTTCAAACGTAGCTTAGGTGGTCCGTGCCGGGCGCCTCTGGCAGCCCTGCTCCAAAAATGCAAACGTCTGCAGATAGCTCGCAGGCAGAAAGAGCTAGCCTGGAAAGCTGTTGCTCAGCCTCATCTGCCCATTTCACTGCTCGCACAGAGGCACAGAGACTGGGGCTGCTTGCTTGTCTTGTCCCCTCAAACTTCAAATGTAGCTTAGGTGGTCCGTGCCGGGCGCATCCTGCAGCCCTGCTCCGAAAATGCGAACGTCTGCAGATAGCTCGCAGGCAGAAAGAGCTAGCCTGGAAAGCTGTTACTCAGCCTCATCTGCCCATGGCACTGCTCGCACAGAGGCACAGAGACTGGGGCTGCTTGCTTGTCTTGTCCCCTCAAACTTCAAACGTAGCTTAGGTGGTCTGTGCCGGGCGCCTCCGGCAGCCCTGCTCCGAAAATGCAAACGTCTGCAGATAGCTCGCAGGCAGAAAGAGCTAGCCTGGAAAGCTGTTGCTCAGCCTCATCTGCCCATTGCACTGCTCGCACAGAGGCACAGAGACTGGGGCTGCTTGCTTGTCTTGTCCCCTCAAACTTCAAACGTAGCTTAGGTGGTCCGTGCCGGGCGCCTCTGGCAGCCCTGCTCCAAAAATGCAAACGTCTGCAGATAGCTCGCAGGCAGAAAGAGCTAGCCTGGAAAGCTGTTGCTCAGCCTCATCTGCCCATGGCACTGCTCGCACAGAGGCACAGAGACTGGGGCTGCTTGCTTGTCTTGTCCCCTCAAACTTCAAATGTAGCTTAGGTGGTCCGTGCCGGGCGCATCCGGCAGCCCTGCTCCGAAAATGCGAACGTCTGCAGATAGCTCGCAGGCAGAAAGAGCTAGCCTGGAAAGCTGTTGCTCAGCCTCATCTGCCCATGGCACTGCTCGCACAGAGGCACAGAGACTGAGGCTGCTTGCTTGTCTTGTCCCCTCAAACTTCAAACGTATCTTAGGTGGTCCGTGCCGGGCGCCTCCGGCAGCCCTGCTCCGAAATAGCAAAGGTCTGCAGATAGCTCGCAGGCAGAAAGAGCTAGCCTGGAAAGCTGTTGCTCAGCCTCATCTGCCCATGGCACTGCTCGCACAGAGGCACAGAGACTGGGGCTGCTTGCTTGTCTTGCCCCCTCAAACTTCAAACGTAGCTTAGGTGGTCCGTGCCAGGCGCCTCCGGCAGCCCTGCTCCGAAAATGCGAACGTCTGCAGATAGCTCGCAGGCAGAAAGAGCTAGCCTGGAAAGCTGTTGCTCAGCCTCATCTGCCCATGGCACTACTCGCACAGAGGCACAGAGACTGGGGCTGCTTGCTTGTCTTGCCCCCTCAAACTTCAAACGTAGCTTAGGTGGTCTGTGCCGGGCGCCTCCGGCAGCCCTGCTCCAAAAATGCGAACGTCTGCAGATAGCTCGCAGGCAGAAAGAGCTAGCCTGGAAAGCTGTTGCTCAGCCTCATCTGCCCATGGCACTGCTCGCACAGAGGCACAGAGACTGGGGCTGCTTGCTTGTCTTGTCCCCTCAAACTTCAAACGTAGCTTACGTGGTCCGTGCCGGGCGCCTCCGGCAGCCCTGCTCCAAAAATGCGATCGTCTGCAGATAGCTCGCAGGCAGAAAAAGCTATCCTGGAAAGCTGTTGCTCAGCCTCATCTGCCCATGGCACTGCTCTCACTAAGGCACAGAGACTGGGGCTGCTTGCTTGTCTTGTCCCCTCAAACTTCAAATGTAGCTTAGGTGGTCCGTGCCGGGCGCATCCGGCAGCCCTGCTCCGAAAATGCGAACGTCTGCAGATAGCTCGCAGGCAGAAAGAGCTAGCCTGGAAAGCTGTTGCTCAGCCTGATCTGCCCATGGCACTGCTCGCACAGAGGCACAGAGACTGAGGCTGCTTGCTTGTCTTCTCCCTCAAACTTCAAACGTAGCTTAGGTGGTCCGTGCCGGGCGCCTCCGGCAGCCCTGCTCCGAAAATGCAAACGTCTGCGGATAGCTCGCAGGCAGAAAGAGCTAGCCTGGAAAGCTGTTGCTCAGCCTCATCTGCCCATTTCACTGCTCGCACAGAGGCACAGAGACTGAGGCTGCTTGCTTGTCTTGCCCTCTCAAACTTCAAATGTAGCTTAGGTGGTCCGTGCCGGGCCAATTCGGCAGCCCTGCTCCGAAAATGCAAACGTCTGCAGATAGCTCGCAGGCAGAAAGAGCTAGCCTGGAAAGCTGTTGTGCAGCCTCATCTGCCCATGGCACTGCTCGCACAGAGGCACAGAGACTGGGGCTGCTTGCTTGTCTTGTCCACTCAAACTTCAAACGTAGCTTAGGTGGTCCGTGCCGGGCACATCCGGCAGCCCTGCTCCGAAAATGCGAACGTCTGCAGATAGCTCGCAGGCAGAAAGAGCTAGCCTGGAAAGCTGTTGCTCAGCCTCATCTGCCCATGGCACTGCTCGCACAGAGGCACAGAGACTGGGGCTGCTTGCTTGTCTTGCCCCCTCAAACTTCAAACGTAGCTTAGGTGGTCCGTGCCGGGCGCATCCGGCAGCCCTGCTCCAAAATTGGGAACGTCTGCAGATAGCTGGCAGGCAGAAAGAGCTAGCCTGGAAAGCTGTTGCTCAGCCTCATCTGCCCATGGCACTGCTCGCACAGAGGCACAGAGACTGGTGCTGCTTGCTTGTTTTGCCCCCTCAAACTTCAAAAGTAGCTTAGGTGGTCCGTGCCGGGCGCCTCCCGCAGCCCTGCTCCAAAAATGCGAACGTCTGCAGATAGCTCGCAGGCAGAAAGAGCTAGCCTGGAAAGCTGTTGCTCAGCCTCATCTGCCCATATCACTGCTCGCACAGAGGCACAGAGACTGGGGCTGCTTGCTTGTTTTGCCCCCTCAAACTTCAAACGTAGCTTAGGTGGTCCGTGGTGGAGTCATCCGGCAGCCCTGCTCCGAAAATGCAAACGTCTGCGGATAGCTCGCAGGCAGAAAGAGCTAGCCTGGAAAGCTGTTGCTCAGCCTCATCTGCCCATTTCACTGCTCGCACAGAGGCACAGAGACTGAGGCTGCTTGCTTGTCTTGCCCTCTCAAACTTCAAATGTAGCTTAGGTGGTCCGTGCCGGGCCAATTCGGCAGCCCTGCTCCGAAAATGCAAACGTCTGCAGATAGCTCGCAGGCAGAAAGAGCTAGCCTGGAAAGCTGTTGTGCAGCCTCATCTGCCCATGGCACTGCTCGCACAGAGGCACAGAGACTGGGGCTGCTTGCTTGTCTTGTCCCCTCAAACTTCAAACGTAGCTTAGGTGGTCCGTGCCGGGCGCATCCGGCAGCCCTGCTCCGAAAATGCGAACGTCTGCAGATAGTTCGCAGGCAGAAAGAGCTAGCCTGGAAAGCTGTTGCTCAGCCTCATCTGCCCATGGCACTGCTCGCACAGAGGCACAGAGACTGGGGCTGCTTGCTTGTCTTGCCCCCTCAAACTTCAAACGTAGCTTAGGTGGTCCGTGCCAGGCGCATCCGGCAGCCCTGCTCCAAAATTGCGAACGTCTGCAGATAGCTGGCAGGCAGAAAGAGCTAGCCTGGAAAGCTGTTGCTCAGCCTCATCTGCCCATGGCACTGCTCGCACAGAGGCACAGAGACTGGTGCTGCTTGCTTGTTTTGCCCCCTCAAACTTCAAAAGTAGCTTAGGTGGTCCGTGCCGGGCGCCTCCCGCAGCCCTGCTCCAAAAATGCGAACGTCTGCAGATAGCTCGCAGGCAGAAAGAGCTAGCCTGGAAAGCTGTTGCTCAGCCTCATCTGCCCATGGCACTGCTCGCACAGAGGCACAGAGACTGGGGCTGCTTGCTTGTCTTGTCCCCTCAAACTTCAAACGTAGCTTAGGTGGTCCGTGCCGGGCGCCTCCGGCAGCCCTGCTCCGAAAATGCAAACGTCTGCAGATAGCTCGCAGGCAGAAAGAGCTAGCCTGGAAAGCTGTTGCTCAGCCTCATCTGCCCATGGCACTGCTCGCACAGAGGCACAGAGACTGGGGCTGCTTGCTTGTCTTGTCCCCTCAAACTTCAAACGTAGCTTAGGTGGTCCGTGCCGGGCGCATCCGGCAGCCCTGCTCCGAAAATGCAAACGTCTGCAGATAGCTCGCAGGCAGAAAGAGCTAGCCTGGAAAGCTGTTGCTCAGCCTTATCTGCCCATGGCACTGCTCGCACAGAGGCACAGAGACTGGGGCTGCTTGCTTGTCTTGTCCCCTCAAACTTCAAATGTAGCTTAGGTGGTCCGTGCCGGGCGCATCCGGCAGCCCTGCTCCGAAAATGCGAACGTCTGCAGATAGCTCGCAGGCAGAAAGAGCTAGCCTGGAAAGCTGTTGCTCAGCCTCATCTGCCCATGGCACTGCTCGCACAGAGGCACAGAGACTGAGGCTGCTTGCTTGTCTTCTCCCTCAAACTTCAAATGTAGCTTAGGTGGTCCGTGCCGGGGTCATCCGGCAGCCCTGCTCCGAAAATGCAAAGGTCTGCAGATAGCTCGCAGGCAGAAAGAGCTAGCCTGGAAAGCTGTTGCTCAGCCTCATCTGCCCATGGCACTGCTCGCACAGAGGCACAGAGACTGGGGCTGCTTGCTTGTCTTGTCCCCTCAAACTTCAAACGTAGCTTAGGTGGTCCGTGCCGGGCGCCTCCGGCAGCCCTGCTCCGAAAATGCAAACGTCTGCAGATAGCTCGCAGGCAGAAAGAGCTAGCCTGGAAAGCTGTTGCTCAGCCTCATCTGCCCATGGCACTGCTCGCACAGAGGCCCAGAGACTGGGGCTGCTTGCTTGTCTTGTCCCCTCAAACTTCAAACGTAGCTTAGGTGGTCCGTGCCGGGGGCATCCGGCAGCCCTGCTCCGAAAATGCAAACGTCTGCAGATAGCTCGCAGGCAGAAAGAGCTAGCCTGGAAAGCTGTTGCTCAGCCTTATCTGCCCATGGCACTGCTCGCACAGAGGCACAGAGACTGGGGCTGCTTGCTTGTCTTGTCCCCTCAAACTTCAAATGTAGCTTAGGTGGTCCGTGCCGGGCGCATCCGGCAGCCCTGCTCCGAAAATGCGAACGTCTGCAGATAGCTCGCAGGCAGAAAGAGCTAGCCTGGAAAGCTGTTGCTCAGCCTCATCTGCCCATATCACTGCTCGCACAGAGGCACAGAGACTGGGGCTGCTTGCTTGTTTTGCCCCCTCAAACTTCAAACGTAGCTTAGGTGGTCCGTGGTGGAGTCATCCGGCAGCCCTGCTCCGAAAATGCAAACGTCTGCGGATAGCTCGCAGGCAGAAAGAGCTAGCCTGGAAAGCTGTTGCTCAGCCTCATCTGCCCATTTCACTGCTCGCACAGAGGCACAGAGACTGAGGCTGCTTGCTTGTCTTGCCCTCTCAAACTTCAAATGTAGCTTAGGTGGTCCGTGCCGGGCCAATTCGGCAGCCCTGCTCCGAAAATGCAAACGTCTGCAGATAGCTCGCAGGCAGAAAGAGCTAGCCTGGAAAGCTGTTGTGCAGCCTCATCTGCCCATGGCACTGCTCGCACAGAGGCACAGAGACTGGGGCTGCTTGCTTGTCTTGTCCCCTCAAACTTCAAACGTAGCTTAGGTGGTCCGTGCCGGGCGCATCCGGCAGCCCTGCTCCGAAAATGCGAACGTCTGCAGATAGCTCGCAGGCAGAAAGAGCTAGCCTGGAAAGCTGTTGCTCAGCCTCATCTGCCCATTTCACTGCTCGCACAGAGGCACAGAGACTGGGGCTGCTTGCTTGTCTTGTCCCCTCAAACTTCAAACGTAGCTTAGGTGGTCCGTGCCGGGCGCATCCTGCAACCCTGCTCCGAAAATGCAAACATCTGCAGATAGCTCGCAGGCAGAAAGAGCTAGCCTGGAAAGCTGTTACTCAGCCTCATCTGCCCATGGCACTGCTCGCACAGAGGCACAGAGACTGGGGCTGCTTGCTTGTCTTGTCCCCTCAAACTTCAAACGTAGCTTAGGTGGTCTGTGCCGGGCGCCTCCGGCAGCCCTGCTCCGAAAATGCAAACGTCTGCAGATAGCTCGCAGGCAGAAAGAGCTAGCCTGGAAAGCTGTTGCTCAGCCTCATCTGCCCATGGCACTGCTCGCACAGAGGCACAGAGACTGGGGCTGCTTGCTTGTCTTGTCCCCTCAACCTTCAAACGTAGCTTAGGTGGTCCGTGCCGGGCGCCTCTGGCAGCCCTGCTCCAAAAATGCAAACGTCTGCAGATAGCTCGCAGGCAGAAAGAGCTAGCCTGGAAAGCTGTTGCTCAGCCTCATCTGCCCATGGCACTGCTCGCACAGAGGCACAGAGACTGGGGCTGCTTGCTTGTCTTGTCCCCTCAAACTTCAAACGTAGCTTAGGTGGTCCGTGCCGGGCGCATCCGTCAGCCCTGCTCCGAAAATGCGAACGTCTGCAGATAGCTCGCAGGCAGAAAGAGCTAGCCTGGAAAGCTGTTGCTCAGCCTCATCTGCCCATGGCACTGCTCGCACAGAGGCACAGAGACTGAGGCTGCTTGCTTGTCTTGTCCCCTCAAACTTCAAACGTATCTTAGGTGGTCCGTGCCGGGCGCCTCCGGCAGCCCTGCTCCGAAAATGCAAAGGTCTGCAGATAGCTCGCAGGCAGAAAGAGCTAGCCTGGAAAGCTGTTGCTCAGCCTCATCTGCCCATGGCACTGCTCGCACAGAGGCACAGAGACTGGGGCTACTTGCTTGTCTTGCCCCCTCAAACTTCAAACGTAGCTTAGGTGGTCCGTGCCGGGCGCCTCCGGCAGCCCTGCTCCGAAAATGCGAACGTCTGCAGATAGCTCGCAGGCAGAAAGAGCTAGCCTGGAAAGCTGTTGCTCAGCCTCATCTGCCCATGGCACTACTCGCACAGAGGCACAGAGACTGGGGCTGCTTGCTTGTCTTGTCCCCTCAAACTTCAAACGTAGCTTACGTGGTCCGTGCCGGGCGCCTCCGGCAGCCCTGCTCCAAAAATGCGATCGTCTGCAGATAGCTCGCAGGCAGAAAAAGCTATCCTGGAAAGCTGTTGCTCAGCCTCATCTGCCCATGGCACTGCTCTCACAGAGGCACAGAGACTGAGGCTGCTTGCTTGTCTTGTCCCCTCAAACTTCAAACGTAGCTTAGGTGGTCCGTGCCGGGCGCCTCCGGCAGCCCTGCTCCGAAAATGCGAACGTCTGCAGATATCTCGCAGGCAGAAAGAGCTAGCCTGGAAAGCTGTTGCTCAGCCTCATCTGCCCATGGCACTGCTCGCACAGAGGCACAGAGACTGGGGCTGCTTGCTTGTCTTCTCCCTCAAACTTCAAACGTAGCTTACGTGGTCCGTGCCGGGCGCCTCCGGCAGCCCTGCTCCAAAAATGCGATCGTCTGCAGATAGCTCCCAGGCAGAAAAAGCTATCCTGGAAAGCTGTTGCTCAGCCTCATCTGCCCATGGCACTGCTCTCACAGAGGCACAGAGACTGAGGCTGCTTGCTTGTCTTGTCCCCTCAAACTTCAAACGTAGCTTAGGTGGTCCGTGCCGGGCGCCTCCGGCAGCCCTGCTCCGAAAATGCGAACGTCTGCAGATATCTCGCAGGCAGAAAGAGCTAGCCTGGAAAGCTGTTGCTCAGCCTCATCTGCCCATGGCACTGCTCGCACAGAGGCACAGAGACTGAGGCTGCTTGCTTGTCTTCTCCCTCAAACTTCAAACGTAGCTTAGGTGGTCCGTGTTGGAGTCATCCGGCAGCCCTGCTCCGAAAATGCAAACGTCTGCGGATAGCTCGCAGGCAGAAAGAGCTAGCCTGGAAAGCTGTTGCTCAGCCTCATCTGCCCATTTCACTGCTCGCACAGAGGCACAGAGACTGAGGCTGCTTGCTTGTCTTGCCCTCTCAAACTTCAAATGTAGCTTAGGTGGTCCGTGCCGGGCCAATTCGGCAGCCCTGCTCCGAAAATGCAAACGTCTGCAGATAGCTCGCAGGCAGAAAGAGCTAGCCTGGAAAGCTGTTGTGCAGCCTCATCTGCCCATGGCACTGCTCGCACAGAGGCACAGAGACTAGGGCTGCTTGCTTGTCTTGTCCCCTCAAACTTCAAACGTATCTTAGGTGGTCTGTGCCGGGCGCATCCGGCAGCCCTGCTCCGAAAATGCGAACGTCTGCAGATAGCTCGCAGGCAGAAAGAGCTAGCCTGGAAAGCTGTTGCTCAGCCTCATCTGCCCATGGCACTGCTCGCACAGAGGCACAGAGACTGGGGCTGCTTGCTTGTCTTGCCCCCTCAAACTTCAAACGTAGCTTAGGTGGTCCGTGCCGGGCGCATCCGGCAGCCCTGCTCCAAAATTGCGAACGTCTGCAGATAGCTGGCAGGCAGAAAGAGCTAGCCTGGAAAGCTGTTGCTCAGCCTCATCTGCCCATGGCACTGCTCGCACAGAGGCACAGAGACTGGGGCTGCTTGCTTGTTTTGCCCCCTCAAACTTCAAAAGTAGCTTAGGTGGTCCGTGCCGGGCGCCTCCCGCAGCCCTGCTCCAAAAATGCGAACGTCTGCAGATAGCTCGCAGGCAGAAAGAGCTAGCCTGGAAAGCTGTTGCTCAGCCTCATCTGCCCATGGCACTGCTCGCACAGAGGCACAGAGACTGGGGCTGCTTGCTTGTCTTGCCCCCTCAAACTTCAAACGTAGCTTAGGTGGTCCGTGCTGGGCGCCTCCGGCAGCCCTGCTCCAAAAATGCAAACGTCTGCAGATAGCTCGCAGGCAGAAAGAGCTAGCCTGGAAAGCTGTTGCTCAGCCTCATCTGCCCATGGCACTGCTCGCACAGAGGCACAGAGACTGGGCCTGCTTGCTTGTCTTGTCCCCTCAAACTTCAAATGTAGCTTAGGTGGTCCGTGCCGGGCGCATCCGGCAGCCCTGCTCCGAAAATGCAAACGTCTGCAGATAGCTCGCAGGCAGAAAGAGCTAGCCTGGAAAGCTGTTGCTCAGCCTCATCTGCCCATGGCACTGCTCGCACAGAGGCACAGAGACTGGGGCTGCTTGCTTGTCTTGTCCCCTCAAACTTCAAACGTAGCTTAGGTGGTCCGTGCCGGGCGCCTCCGGCAGCCCTGCTCCGAAAATGCAAACGTCTGCAGATAGCTCGCAGGCAGAAAGAGCTAGCCTGGAAAGCTGTTGCTCAGCCTTATCTGCCCATGGCACTGCACGCACAGAGGCACAGAGACTGGGGCTGCTTGCTTGTCTTGTTCCCTCAAACTTCAAATGTAGCTTAGGTGGTCCGTGCCGGGCGCATCCGGCAGCCCTGCTCCGAAAATGCGAACGTCTGCAGATAGCTGGCAGGCAGAAAGAGCTAGCCTGGAAAGCTGTTGCTCAGCCTCATCTGCCCATGGCACTGCTCGCACAGAGGCACAGAGACTGAGGCTGCTTGCTTGTCTTGTCCCCTCAAACTTCAAACGTAACTTAGGTTTTCCGTGCCGGGCGCCTCCGGCAGCCCTGCTCCGAAATAGCAAACGTCTGCAGATAGCTCGCAGGCAGAAAGAGCTAGCCTGGAAAGCTGTTGCTCAGCCTCATCTGCCCATGGCACTGCTCGCACAGAGGCACAGAGACTGGGGCTGCTTGCTTGTCTTGTCCCCTCAAACTTCAAACGTAGCTTAGGTGGTCTGTGCCGGGCGCCTCCGGCAGCCCTGCTCCGAAAATGCAAACGTCTGCAGATAGCTCGCAGGCAGAAAGAGCTAGCCTGGAAAGCTGTTGCTCAGCCTCATCTGCCCATGGCACTGCTCGCACAGAGGCACAGAGACTGGGGCTGCTTGCTTGTCTTGCCCCCTCAAACTTCAAACGTAACTTAGGTGGTCCGTGCCGGGCGCCTCCGGCAGCCCTGCTCCGAAAATGCAAACGTCTGCAGATAGCTCGCAGGCAGAAAGAGCTAGCCTGGAAAGCTGTTGCTCAGCCTCATCTGCCCATGGCACTGCTCGCACAGAGGCACAGAGACTGGGGCTGCTTGCTTGTCTTGTCCCCTCAAACTTAAAACGTAGCTTAGGTGGTCCGTGCCGGGCGCCTCCGGCAGTCCTGCTCCGAAAATGCGAACGTCTGCAGATAGCTCGCAGGCAGAAAGAGCTAGCCTGGAAAGCTGTTGCTCAACCTCATCTGCCCATGGCACTGCTCGCACAGAGGCACAGAGACTGAGGCTGGTTGCTTGTCTTCTCCCTCAAACTTCAAACGTAGCTTAGGTGGTCCGTGCCGGGGTCATCCGGCAGCCCTGCTCCGAAAATGCAAACGTCTGCGGATAGCTCGCAGGCAGAAAGAGCTAGCCTGGAAAGCTGTTGCTCAGCCTCATCTGCCCATGGCACTGCTCGCACAGAGGCAGAGAGACTGGGGCTGCTTGCTTGTCTTGTCCCCTCAAACTTCAAACGTAGCTTAGGTGGTCCGTGCCGGGCGCCTCCGGCAGCCCTGCTCCGAAAATGCAAACGTCTGCAGATAGCTCGCAGGCAGAAGAGCTAGCCTGGAAAGCTGTTGCTCAGCCTCATCTGCCCATGGCACTGCTCGCACAGAGGCACAGAGACTGGGGCTGCTTGCTTGTCTTGTCCCCTCAAACTTCAAATGTAGCTTAGGTGGTCCGTGCCGGGCGCATCCGTCAGCCCTGCTCCGAAAATGCGAACGTCTGCAGATAGCTCGCAGGCAGAAAGAGCTAGCCTGGAAAGCTGTTGCTCAGCCTCATCTGCCCATGGCACTGCTCGCACAGAGGCACAGAGACTGTGGCTGCTTGCTTGTCTTCCCCCTCAAACTTCAAACGTAGCTTAGGTGGTCTGTGCCGGGCGCCTCCGGCAGCCCTGCTCCGAAAATGCGAACGTCTGCAGATAGCTCGCAGGCAGAAAGAGCTAGCCTGGAAAGCTGTTGCTCAGCCTCATCTGCCCATGGCACTGCTCGCACAGAGGCACAGAGACTGGGGCTGCTTGCTTGTCTTGGCCCCTCAAACTTCAAACGTAGCTTAGGTGGTCCGTGCCGGGCGCCTCCGGCAGCCCTGCTCCAAAAATGCGATCGTCTGCAGATAGCTCGCAGGCAGAAAGAGCTAGCCTGGAAAGCTGTTGCTCAGCCTCATCTGCCCATGGCACTGCTCGCACAGAGGCACAGAGACTGGGGCTGCTTGCTTGTCTTGTCCCCTCAAACTTCAAACGTAGCTTAGGTGGTCTGTGCCGGGCGCCTCCGGCAGCCCTGCTCCGAAAATGCGAACGTCTGCAGATAGCTCGCAGGCAGAAAGAGCTAGCCTGGAAAGCTGTTGCTCAGCCTCATCTGCCCATGGCACTGCTCGCACAGAGGCACAGAGACTGAGGCTGCTTGCTTGTCTTCTCCCTCAAACTTCAAACGTAGCTTAGGTGGTCCGTGCCGGGGTCATCCGGCAGCCCTGCTCCGAAAATGCAAACGTCTGCGGATAGCTCGCAGGCAGAAAGAGCTAGCCTGGAAAGCTGTTGCTCAGCCTCATCTGCCCATGGCACTGCTCGCACAGAGGCACAGAGACTGGGGCTGCTTGCTTGTCTTGTCCCCTCAAACTTCAAACGTAGCTTAGGTGGTCCGTGCCGGGCGCATCCGGCAGCCCTGCTCCGAAAATGCAAACGTCTGCAGATAGCTCGCAGGCAGAAAGAG
Organism: Opisthocomus hoazin; assembly: GCF_030867145.1. Classification (NCBI taxonomy): domain Eukaryota; kingdom Metazoa; phylum Chordata; class Aves; order Opisthocomiformes; family Opisthocomidae; genus Opisthocomus; species Opisthocomus hoazin. The sequence goes on from NW_027449006.1 coordinate 313,822, forward strand.
CTAGCCTGGAAAGCTGTTGCTCAGCCTCATCTGCCCATGGCACTGCTCGCACAGAGGCACAGAGACTGAGGCTGGTTGCTTGTCTTCTCCCTCAAACTTCAAACGTAGCTTAGGTGGTCCGTGCCGGGGTCATCCGGCAGCCCTGCTCCGAAAATGCAAACGTCTGCGGATAGCTCGCAGGCAGAAAGAGCTAGCCTGGAAAGCTGTTGCTCAGCCTCATCTGCCCATGGCACTGCTCGCACAGAGGCAGAGAGACTGGGGCTGCTTGCTTGTCTTGTCCCCTCAAACTTCAAACGTAGCTTAGGTGGTCCGTGCCGGGCGCCTCCGGCAGCCCTGCTCCGAAAATGCAAACGTCTGCAGATAGCTCGCAGGCAGAAAGAGCTAGCCTGGAAAGCTGTTGCTCAGCCTCATCTGCCCATGGCACTGCTCGCACAGAGGCACAGAGACTGAGGCTGCTTGCTTGTCTTGTCCCCTCAAACTTCAAATGTAGCTTAGGTGGTCCGTGCCGGGCGCCTCCGGCAGCCCTGCTCCGAAAATGCGAACGTCTGCAGATAGCTCGCAGGCAGAAAGAGCTAGCCTGGAAAGCTGTTGCTCAGCCTCATCTGCCCATGGCACTGCTCGCACAGAGGCACAGAGACTGGGGCTGCTTGCTTGTCTTGTCCCCTCAAACTTCAAACGTAGCTTACGTGGTCCGTGCCGGGCGCCTCCGGCAGCCCTGCTCCAAAAATGCGATCGTCTGCAGATAGCTCGCAGGCAGAAAAAGCTATCCTGGAAAGCTGTTGCTCAGCCTTATCTGCCCATGGCACTGCTCGCACAGAGGTAGAGACTGGGGCTGCTTGCTTGTCTTGTCCCCTCAAACTTCAAACGTAGCTTAGGTGGTCTGTGCCGGGCGCCTCCGGCAGCCCTGCTCCGAAAATGCAAACGTCTGCAGATAGCTCGCAGGCAGAAAGAGCTAGCCTGGAAAGCTGTTGCTCAGCCTCATCTGCCCATGGCACTGCTCGCACAGAGGCACAGAGACTGGGGCTGCTTGCTTGTCTTGTCCCCTCAAACTTCAAATGTAGCTTAGGTGGTCCATGCCGGGCGCATCCGTCAGCCCTGCTCCGAAAATGCGAACGTCTGCAGATAGCTCGCAGGCAGAAAGAGCTAGCCTGGAAAGCTGTTGCTCAGCCTCATCTGCCCATTTCACTGCTCGCACAGAGGCACAGAGACTGGGGCTGCTTGCTTGTCTTGTCCCCTCAAACTTCAAATGTAGCTTAGGTGGTCCGTGCCGGGCGCATCCGGCAGCCCTGCTCCGAAAATGCGAACGTCTGCAGATAGCTCGCAGGCAGAAAGAGCTAGCCTGGAAAGCTGTTGCTCAGCCTCATCTGCCCATGGCACTGCTCGCACAGAGGCACAGAGACTGGGGCTGCTTGCTTGTCTTGTCCCCTCAAACTTCAAACGTAGCTTAGGTGGTCTGTGCCGGGCGCCTCCGGCAGCCCTGCTCCGAAAATGCAAACGTCTGCAGATAGCTCGCAGGCAGAAAGAGCTAGCCTGGAAAGCTGTTGCTCAGCCTCATCTGCCCATGGCACTGCTCGCACAGAGGCACAGAGACTGGGGCTGCTTGCTTGTCTTGTCCCCTCAAACTTCAAATGTAGCTTAGGTGGTCCGTGCCGGGCGCATCCGTCAGCCCTGCTCCGAAAATGCGAACGTCTGCAGATAGCTCGCAGGCATAAAGAGCTAGCCTGGAAAGCTGTTGCTCAGCCTCATCTGCCCATTTCACTGCTCGCACAGAGGCACAGAGACTGGGGCTGCTTGCTTGTCTTGTCCCCTCAAACTTCAAATGTAGCTTAGGTGGTCCGTGCCGGGCGCATCCGGCAGCCCTGCTCCGAAAATGCGAACGTCTGCAGATAGCTCGCAGGCAGAAAGAGCTAGCCTGGAAAGCTGTTGCTCAGCCTCATCTGCCCATGGCACTGCTCGCACAGAGGCACAGAGACTGGGGCTGCTTGCTTGTCTTGTCCCCTCAAACTTCAAACGTAGCTTAGGTGGTCCGTGCCGGGCGCCTCCGGCAGCCCTGCTCCGAAAATGCAAACGTCTGCAGATAGCTCGCAGGCAGAAAGAGCTAGCCTGGAAAGCTGTTGCTCAGCCTCATCTGCCCATGGCACTGCTCGCACAGAGGCACAGAGACTGTGGCTGCGTGCTTGTCTTGTCCCCTCAAACTTCAAACGTAGCTTAGGTGGTCTGTGCCGGGCGCCTCCGGCAGCCCTGCTCCGAAAATGCGAACGTCTGCAGATAGCTCGCAGGCAGAAAGAGCTAGCCTGGAAAGCTGTTGCTCAGCCTCATCTGCCCATGGCACTGCTCGCACAGAGGCACAGAGACTGGGGCTGCTTGCTTGTCTTGTTCCCTCAAACTTCAAATGTAGCTTAAGTGGTCCGTGCCGGGCGCCTCCAGCAGCCCTGCTCCGAAAATGCGAACGTCTGCAGATAGCTCGCAGGCAGAAAGAGCTAGCCTGGAAAGCTGTTGCTCAGCCTCATCTGCCCATGGCACTGCTCGCACAGAGGCACAGAGACTGAGGCTGCTTGCTTGTCTTGTCCCCTCAAACTTCAAACGTATCTTAGGTGGTCCGTGCCGGGCGCCTCCGTCAGCCCTGCTCCGAAAATGCGAACGTCTGCAGATAGCTCGCAGGCAGAAAGAGCTAGCCTGGAAAGCTGTTGCTCAGCCTCATCTGCCCATGGCACTGCTCGCACAGAGGCACAGAGACTGGGGCTGCTTGCTTGTCTTGTCCCCTCAAACTTCAAATGTAGCTTAGGTGGTCCGTGCCGGGCGCCTCCGGCAGCCCTGCTCCGAAAATGCAAACGTCTGCAGATAGCTCGCAGGCAGAAAGAGCTAGCCTGGAAAGCTGTTGCTCAGCCTCATCTGCCCATGGCACTGCTCGCACAGAGGCACAGAGACTGGGGCTGCTTGCTTGTCTTGTCCCCTCAAACTTCAAATGTAGCTTAGGTGGTCCATGCCGGGCGCATCCGTCAGCCCTGCTCCGAAAATGCGAACGTCTGCAGATAGCTCGCAGGCATAAAGAGCTAGCCTGGAAAGCTGTTGCTCAGCCTCATCTGCCCATTTCACTGCTCGCACAGAGGCACAGAGACTGGGGCTGCTTGCTTGTCTTGTCCCCTCAAACTTCAAATGTAGCTTAGGTGGTCCGTGCCGGGCGCATCCGGCAGCCCTGCTCCGAAAATGCGAACGTCTGCAGATAGCTCGCAGGCAGAAAGAGCTAGCCTGGAAAGCTGTTGCTCAGCCTCATCTGCCCATGGCACTGCTCGCACAGAGGCACAGAGACTGGGGCTGCTTGCTTGTCTTGTCCCCTCAAACTTCAAACGTAGCTTAGGTGGTCCGTGCCGGGCGCCTCCGGCAGCCCTGCTCCGAAAATGCAAACGTCTGCAGATAGCTCGCAGGCAGAAAGAGCTAGCCTGGAAAGCTGTTGCTCAGCCTCATCTGCCCATGGCACTGCTCGCACAGAGGCACAGAGACTGTGGCTGCGTGCTTGTCTTGTCCCCTCAAACTTCAAACGTAGCTTAGGTGGTCTGTGCCGGGTGCCTCCGGCAGCCCTGCTCCGAAAATGCGAACGTCTGCAGATAGCTCGCAGGCAGAAAGAGCTAGCCTGGAAAGCTGTTGCTCAGCCTCATCTGCCCATGGCACTGCTCGCACAGAGGCACAGAGACTGGGGCTGCTTGCTTGTCTTGTTCCCTCAAACTTCAAATGTAGCTTAAGTGGTCCGTGCCGGGCGCCTCCAGCAGCCCTGCTCCGAAAATGCGAACGTCTGCAGATAGCTCGCAGGCAGAAAGAGCTAGCCTGGAAAGCTGTTGCTCAGCCTCATCTGCCCATGGCACTGCTCGCACAGAGGCACAGAGACTGAGGCTGCTTGCTTGTCTTGTCCCCTCAAACTTCAAACGTATCTTAGGTGGTCCGTGCCGGGCGCCTCCGTCAGCCCTGCTCCGAAAATGCGAACGTCTGCAGATAGCTCGCAGGCAGAAAGAGCTAGCCTGGAAAGCTGTTGCTCAGCCTCATCTGCCCATGGCACTGCTCGCACAGAGGCACAGAGACTGGGGCTGCTTGCTTGTCTTCTCCCCTCAAACTTCAAACGTAGCTTAGGTGGTCCGTGCCGGGCGCATCCGGCAGCCCTGCTCCGAAAATGCAAACGTCTGCAGATAGGTCGCAGGCAGAAAGAGCTAGCCTGGAAAGCTGTTGCTCAGCCTCATCTGCCCATGGCACTGCTCGCACAGAGGCACAGAGACTGGTTCTGCTTGCTTGTCTTGTCCCCTCAACCTTCAAACGTAGCTTAGGTGGTCTGTGCCGGGCGCCTCCGGCAGCCCTGCTCCGAAAATGCAAACGTCTGCAGATAGCTCGCAGGCAGAAAGAGCTAGCCTGGAAAGCTGTTGCTCAGCCTCATCTGCCCATGGCACTGCTCGCACAGAGGCACAGAGACTGGGGCTGCTTGCTTGTCTTGTCCCCTCAACCTTCAAACGTAACTTAGGTGGTCTGTGCCGGGCGCCTCCGGCAGCCCTGCTCCGAAAATGCAAACGTCTGCAGATAGCTCGCAGGCAGAAAGAGCTAGCCTGGAAAGCTGTTGCTCAGCCTCATCTGCCCATGGCACTGCTCGCACAGAGGCACAGAGACTGGGGCTGCTTGCTTGTCTTGTCCCCTCAAACTTCAAACGTAGCTTAGGTGGTCCGTGCCGGGCGCATCCGGCAGCCCTGCTCCGAAAATGCGAACGTCTGCAGATAGCTCGCAGGCAGAAAGAGCTAGCCTGGAAAGCTGTTGCTCAGCCTCATCTGCCCATGGCACTGCTCGCACAGAGGCACAGAGACTGGGGCTGCTTGCTTGTCTTGTCCCCTCAAACTTCAAACGTAGCTTAGGTGGTCCTTGCCGGGCGCCTCCGGCAGCCCTGCTCCGAAAATGCGAACGTCTGCAGATAGCTCGCAGGCAGAAAGAGCTAGCCTGGAAAGCTGTTGCTCAGCCTCATCTGCCCATGGCACTGCTCGCACAGAGGCACAGAGACTGGGGCTGCTTGCTTGTCTTGCCGCCTCAAACTTCAAATGTAGCTTAGGTGGTCCGTGCCGGGCGCATCCGGCAGCCCTGCTCCGAAAATGCAAACGTCTGCAGATAGCTCGCAGGCAGAAAGAGCTAGCCTGGAAAGCTGTTGCTCAGCCTCATCTGCCCATGGCACTGCTCGCACAGAGGCACAGAGACTGAGGCTGCTTGCTTGTCTTGTCCCCTCAAACTTCAAACGTAGCTTAGGTGGTCCGTGCCGGGCGCATCCGGCAGCCCTGCTCCGAAAATGCGAACGTCTGCAGATAGCTCGCAGGCAGAAAGAGCTAGCCTGGAAAGCTGTTGCTCAGCCTCATCTGCCCATGGCACTGCTCGCACAGAGGCACAGAGACTGGGGCTGCTTGCTTGTCTTGTCCCCTCAAACTTCAAACGTAGCTTAGGTGGTCCGTGCCGGGCGCCTCCGGCAGCCCTGCTCCGAAAATGCAAACGTCTGCAGATAGCTCGCAGGCAGAAAGAGCTAGCCTGGAAAGCTGTTGCTCAGCCTCATCTGCCCATGGCACTGCTCGCACAGAGGCACAGAGACTGTGGCTGCGTGCTTGTCTTGTCCCCTCAAACTTCAAACGTAGCTTAGGTGGTCTGTGCCGGGCGCCTCCGGCAGCCCTGCTCCGAAAATGCGAACGTCTGCAGATAGCTCGCAGGCAGAAAGAGCTAGCCTGGAAAGCTGTTGCTCAGCCTCATCTGCCCATGGCACTGCTCGCACAGAGGCACAGAGACTGGGGCTGCTTGCTTGTCTTGTTCCCTCAAACTTCAAATGTAGCTTAAGTGGTCCGTGCCGGGCGCCTCCGGCAGCCCTGCTCCGAAAATGCGAACGTCTGCAGATAGCTCGCAGGCAGAAAGAGCTAGCCTGGAAAGCTGTTGCTCAGCCTCATCTGCCCATGGCACTGCTCGCACAGAGGCACAGAGACTGAGGCTGCTTGCTTGTCTTGTCCCCTCAAACTTCAAACGTATCTTAGGTGGTCCGTGCCGGGCGCCTCCGTCAGCCCTGCTCCGAAAATGCGAACGTCTGCAGATAGCTCGCAGGCAGAAAGAGCTAGCCTGGAAAGCTGTTGCTCAGCCTCATCTGCCCATGGCACTGCTCGCACAGAGGCACAGAGACTGGGGCTGCTTGCTTGTCTTGTCCCCTCAAACTTCAAATGTAGCTTAGGTGGTCCGTGCCGGGCGCCTCCGGCAGCCCTGCTCCGAAAATGCAAACGTCTGCAGATAGCTCGCAGGCAGAAAGAGCTAGCCTGGAAAGCTGTTGCTCAGCCTCATCTGCCCATGGCACTGCTCGCACAGAGGCACAGAGACTGGGGCTGCTTGCTTGTCTTGTCCCCTCAAACTTCAAATGTAGCTTAGGTGGTCCATGCCGGGCGCATCCGTCAGCCCTGCTCCGAAAATGCGAACGTCTGCAGATAGCTCGCAGGCATAAAGAGCTAGCCTGGAAAGCTGTTGCTCAGCCTCATCTGCCCATTTCACTGCTCGCACAGAGGCACAGAGACTGGGGCTGCTTGCTTGTCTTGTCCCCTCAAACTTCAAATGTAGCTTAGGTGGTCCGTGCCGGGCGCATCCGGCAGCCCTGCTCCGAAAATGCGAACGTCTGCAGATAGCTCGCAGGCAGAAAGAGCTAGCCTGGAAAGCTGTTGCTCAGCCTCATCTGCCCATGGCACTGCTCGCACAGAGGCACAGAGACTGGGGCTGCTTGCTTGTCTTGTCCCCTCAAACTTCAAACGTAGCTTAGGTGGTCCGTGCCGGGCGCCTCCGGCAGCCCTGCTCAGAAAATGCAAACGTCTGCAGATAGCTCGCAGGCAGAAAGAGCTAGCCTGGAAAGCTGTTGCTCAGCCTCATCTGCCCATGGCACTGCTCGCACAGAGGCACAGAGACTGTGGCTGCGTGCTTGTCTTGTCCCCTCAAACTTCAAACGTAGCTTAGGTGGTCTGTGCCGGGCGCCTCCGGCAGCCCTGCTCCGAAAATGCGAACGTCTGCAGATAGCTCGCAGGCAGAAAGAGCTAGCCTGGAAAGCTGTTGCTCAGCCTCATCTGCCCATGGCACTGCTCGCACAGAGGCACAGAGACTGGGGCTGCTTGCTTGTCTTGTTCCCTCAAACTTCAAATGTAGCTTAAGTGGTCCGTGCCGGGCGCCTCCAGCAGCCCTGCTCCGAAAATGCGAACGTCTGCAGATAGCTCGCAGGCAGAAAGAGCTAGCCTGGAAAGCTGTTGCTCAGCCTCATCTGCCCATGGCACTGCTCGCACAGAGGCACAGAGACTGAGGCTGCTTGCTTGTCTTGTCCCCTCAAACTTCAAACGTATCTTAGGTGGTCCGTGCCGGGCGCCTCCGTCAGCCCTGCTCCGAAAATGCGAACGTCTGCAGATAGCTCGCAGGCAGAAAGAGCTAGCCTGGAAAGCTGTTGCTCAGCCTCATCTGCCCATGGCACTGCTCGCACAGAGGCACAGAGACTGGGGCTGCTTGCTTGTCTTCTCCCCTCAAACTTCAAACGTAGCTTAGGTGGTCCGTGCCGGGCGCATCCGGCAGCCCTGCTCCGAAAATGCAAACGTCTGCAGATAGGTCGCAGGCAGAAAGAGCTAGCCTGGAAAGCTGTTGCTCAGCCTCATCTGCCCATGGCACTGCTCGCACAGAGGCACAGAGACTGGTTCTGCTTGCTTGTCTTGTCCCCTCAACCTTCAAACGTAGCTTAGGTGGTCTGTGCCGGGCGCCTCCGGCAGCCCTGCTCCGAAAATGCAAACGTCTGCAGATAGCTCGCAGGCAGAAAGAGCTAGCCTGGAAAGCTGTTGCTCAGCCTCATCTGCCCATGGCACTGCTCGCACAGAGGCACAGAGACTGGGGCTGCTTGCTTGTCTTGTCCCCTCAACCTTCAAACGTAACTTAGGTGGTCTGTGCCGGGCGCCTCCGGCAGCCCTGCTCCGAAAATGCAAACGTCTGCAGATAGCTCGCAGGCAGAAAGAGCTAGCCTGGAAAGCTGTTGCTCAGCCTCATCTGCCCATGGCACTGCTCGCACAGAGGCACAGAGACTGGGGCTGCTTGCTTGTCTTGTCCCCTCAAACTTCAAACGTAGCTTAGGTGGTCCGTGCCGGGCGCATCCGGCAGCCCTGCTCCGAAAATGCGAACGTCTGCAGATAGCTCGCAGGCAGAAAGAGCTAGCCTGGAAAGCTGTTGCTCAGCCTCATCTGCCCATGGCACTGCTCGCACAGAGGCACAGAGACTGGGGCTGCTTGCTTGTCTTGTCCCCTCAAACTTCAAACGTAGCTTAGGTGGTCCTTGCCGGGCGCCTCCGGCAGCCCTGCTCCGAAAATGCGAACGTCTGCAGATAGCTCGCAGGCAGAAAGAGCTAGCCTGGAAAGCTGTTGCTCAGCCTCATCTGCCCATGGCACTGCTCGCACAGAGGCACAGAGACTGGGGCTGCTTGCTTGTCTTGCCGCCTCAAACTTCAAATGTAGCTTAGGTGGTCCGTGCCGGGCGCATCCGGCAGCCCTGCTCCGAAAATGCAAACGTCTGCAGATAGCTCGCAGGCAGAAAGAGCTAGCCTGGAAAGCTGTTGCTCAGCCTCATCTGCCCATGGCACTGCTCGCACAGAGGCACAGAGACTGAGGCTGCTTGCTTGTCTTGTCCCCTCAAACTTCAAACGTAGCTTAGGTGGTCCGTGCCGGGCGCCTCCGGCAGCCCTGCTCCAAAAATGCGAACGTCTGCAGATAGCTCGCAGGCAGAAAGAGCTAGCCTGGAAAGCTGTTGCTCAGCCTCATCTGCCCATGGCACTGCTCGCACAGAGGCCCAGAGACTGGGGCTGCTTGCTTGTCTTGTCCCGTCAAACTTCAAACGTAGCTTAGGTGGTCTGTGCCGGGTGTCTCTGGCAGCCCTGCTCCGAAAATGCAAACGTCTGCAGATAGCTCGCAGCCAGAAAAAGCTAGCCTGGAAAGCTGTTGCTCAGCCTCATCTGCCCATGGCACTGCTCGCACAGAGGCACAGAGACTGGGGCTGCTTGCTTGTCTTGTCCCCTCAAACTTCAAACGTAGCTTAGGTGGTCCGTGCCGGGCGCCTCCGGCAGCCCTGCTTCGAAAATGCGAACGTCTGCAGATAGCTGGCAGGCAGAAAGAGCTAGCCTGGAAAGCTGTTGCTCAGCCTCATCTGCCCATGGCACTGCTCGCACAGAGGCACAGAGACTGGTTCTGCTTGCTTGTCTTGTCCCCTCAACCTTCAAACGTAGCTTAGGTGGTCTGTGCCGGGCGCCTCCGGCAGCCCTGCTCCGAAAATGCAAACGTCTGCAGATAGCTCGCAGGCAGAAAGAGCTAGCCTGGAAAGCTGTTGCTCAGCCTCATCTGCCCATGGCACTGCTCGCACAGAGGCACAGAGACTGGGGCTGCTTGCTTGTCTTGTCCCCTCAACCTTCAAACGTAACTTAGGTGGTCTGTGCCGGGCGCCTCCGGCAGCCCTGCTCCGAAAATGCAAACGTCTGCAGATAGCTCGCAGGCAGAAAGAGCTAGCCTGGAAAGCTGTTGCTCAGCCTCATCTGCCCATGGCACTGCTCGCACAGAGGCACAGAGACTGGGGCTGCTTGCTTGTCTTGTCCCCTCAAACTTCAAACGTAGCTTAGGTGGTCCGTGCCGGGCGCATCCGGCAGCCCTGCTCCGAAAATGCGAACGTCTGCAGATAGCTCGCAGGCAGAAAGAGCTAGCCTGGAAAGCTGTTGCTCAGCCTCATCTGCCCATGGCACTGCTCGCACAGAGGCACAGAGACTGGGGCTGCTTGCTTGTCTTGTCCCCTCAAACTTCAAACGTAGCTTAGGTGGTCCGTGCCGGGCGCATCCGGCAGCCCTGCTCCGAAAATGCGAACGTCTGCAGATAGCTCGCAGGCAGAAAGAGCTAGCCTGGAAAGCTGTTGCTCAGCCTCATCTGCCCATGGCACTGCTCGCACAGAGGCACAGAGACTGGGGCTGCTTGCTTGTCTTGTCCCCTCAAACTTCAAACGTAGCTTAGGTGGTCCTTGCCGGGCGCCTCCGGCAGCCCTGCTCCGAAAATGCGAACGTCTGCAGATAGCTCGCAGGCAGAAAGAGCTAGCCTGGAAAGCTGTTGCTCAGCCTCATCTGCCCATGGCACTGCTCGCACAGAGGCACAGAGACTGGGGCTGCTTGCTTGTCTTGCCGCCTCAAACTTCAAATGTAGCTTAGGTGGTCCGTGCCGGGCGCATCCGGCAGCCCTGCTCCGAAAATGCAAACGTCTGCAGATAGCTCGCAGGCAGAAAGAGCTAGCCTGGAAAGCTGTTGCTCAGCCTCATCTGCCCATGGCACTGCTCGCACAGAGGCACAGAGACTGAGGCTGCTTGCTTGTCTTGTCCCCTCAAACTTCAAACGTAGCTTAGGTGGTCCGTGCCGGGCGCCTCCGGCAGCCCTGCTCCAAAAATGCGAACGTCTGCAGATAGCTCGCAGGCAGAAAGAGCTAGCCTGGAAAGCTGTTGCTCAGCCTCATCTGCCCATGGCACTGCTCGCACAGAGGCCCAGAGACTGGGGCTGCTTGCTTGTCTTGTCCCGTCAAACTTCAAACGTAGCTTAGGTGGTCTGTGCCGGGTGTCTCTGGCAGCCCTGCTCCGAAAATGCAAACGTCTGCAGATAGCTCGCAGCCAGAAAAAGCTAGCCTGGAAAGCTGTTGCTCAGCCTCATCTGCCCATGGCACTGCTCGCACAGAGGCACAGAGACTGGGGCTGCTTGCTTGTCTTGTCCCCTCAAACTTCAAACGTAGCTTAGGTGGTCCGTGCCGGGCGCCTCCGGCAGCCCTGCTTCGAAAATGCGAACGTCTGCAGATAGCTGGCAGGCAGAAAGAGCTAGCCTGGAAAGCTGTTGCTCAGCCTCATCTGCCCATGGCACTGCTCGCACAGAGGCACAGAGACTGGTTCTGCTTGCTTGTCTTGTCCCCTCAACCTTCAAACGTAGCTTAGGTGGTCTGTGCCGGGCGCCTCCGGCAGCCCTGCTCCGAAAATGCAAACGTCTGCAGATAGCTCGCAGGCAGAAAGAGCTAGCCTGGAAAGCTGTTGCTCAGCCTCATCTGCCCATGGCACTGCTCGCACAGAGGCACAGAGACTGGGGCTGCTTGCTTGTCTTGTCCCCTCAACCTTCAAACGTAACTTAGGTGGTCTGTGCCGGGCGCCTCCGGCAGCCCTGCTCCGAAAATGCAAACGTCTGCAGATAGCTCGCAGGCAGAAAGAGCTAGCCTGGAAAGCTGTTGCTCAGCCTCATCTGCCCATGGCACTGCTCGCACAGAGGCACAGAGACTGGGGCTGCTTGCTTGTCTTGTCCCCTCAAACTTCAAACGTAGCTTAGGTGGTCCGTGCCGGGCGCATCCGGCAGCCCTGCTCCGAAAATGCGAACGTCTGCAGATAGCTCGCAGGCAGAAAGAGCTAGCCTGGAAAGCTGTTGCTCAGCCTCATCTGCCCATGGCACTGCTCGCACAGAGGCACAGAGACTGGGGCTGCTTGCTTGTCTTGCCCCCTCAAACTTCAAACGTAACTTAGGTGGTCTGTGCCGGGCGCCTCCGGCAGCCCTGCTCCGAAAATGCAAACGTCTGCAGATAGCTCGCAGGCAGAAAGAGCTAGCCTGGAAAGCTGTTGCTCAGCCTCATCTGCCCATGGCACTGCTCGCACAGAGGCCCAGAGACTGGGGCTGCTTGCTTGTCTTGTCCCCTCAAACTTCAAACGTAGCTTAGGTGGTCTGTGCCGGGTGCCTCTGGCAGCCCTGCTCCGAAAATGCAAACGTCTGCAGATAGCTCGCAGGCAGAAAGAGCTAGCCTGGAAAGCTGTTGCTCAGCCTCATCTGCCCATGGCACTGCTCGCACAGAGGCACAGAGACTGGGGCTGCTTGCTTGTCTTGCCGCCTCAAACTTCAAATGTAGCTCAGGTGGTCCGTGCCGGGCGCCTCCGGCAGCCCTGCTCCGAAAATGCAAACGTCTGCAGATAGCTCGCAGGCAGAAAGAGCTAGCCTGGAAAGCTGTTGCTCAGCCTCATCTGCCCATGGCACTGCTCGCACAGAGGCACAGAGACTGAGGCTGCTTGTTTGTCTTGTCCCCTCAAAATTCAAACGTAGCTTAGGTGGTCCGTGCCGGGCGCCTCCGGCAGCCCTGCTCCGAAAATGCGAACGTCTGCAGATAGCTCGCAGGCAGAAAGAGCTAGCCTGGAAAGCTGTTGCTCAGCCTCATCTGCCCATGGCACTGCTCGCACAGAGGCACAGAGACTGGGGCTGCTTGCTTGTCTTGTCCCCTCAAACTTCAAACGTAGCTTAGGTGGTCTGTGCCGGGTGCCTCTGGCAGCCCTGCTCCGAAAATGCAAACGTCTGCAGATAGCTCGCAGGCAGAAAGAGCTAGCCTGGAAAGCTGTTGCTCAGCCTCATCTGCCCATGGCACTGCTCGCACAGAGGCATAGAGACTGGGGCTGCTTGCTTGTCTTGTCCCCTCAAACTTCAAACGTAGCTTAGGTGGTCCGTGCCGGGCGCCTCCGGCAGCCCTGCTCCGAAAATGCGAACGTCTGCAGATAGCTGGCAGGCAGAAAGAGCTAGCCTGGAAAGCTGTTGCTCAGCCTCATCTGCCCATGGCACTGCTCGCACAGAGGCACAGAGACTGGGGCTGCTTGCTTGTCTTGTCCCCTCAACCTTCAAACGTAGCTTAGGTGGTCTGTGCCGGGCGCCTCCGGCAGCCCTGCTCCGAAAATGCAAACGTCTGCAGATAGCTCGCAGGCAGAAAGAGCTAGCCTGGAAAGCTGTTGCTCAGCCTCATCTGCCCATGGCACTGCTCGCACAGAGGCACAGAGACTGGGGCTGCTTGCTTGTCTTGTCCCCTCAACCTTCAAACGTAGCTTAGGTGGTCTGTGCCGGGCGCCTCCGGCAGCCCTGCTCCGAAAATGCAAACGTCTGCAGATAGCTCGCAGGCAGAAAGAGCTAGCCTGGAAAGCTGTTGCTCAGCCTCATCTGCCCATGGCACTGCTCGCACAGAGGCACAGAGACTGGGGCTGCTTGCTTGTCTTGTCCCCTCAAACTTCAAACGTAGCTTAGGTGGTCCGTGCCGGGCGCATCCGGCAGCCCTGCTCCGAAAATGCGAACGTCTGCAGATAGCTCGCAGGCAGAAAGAGCTAGCCTGGAAAGCTGTTGCTCAGCCTCATCTGCCCATGGCACTGCTCGCACAGAGGCACAGAGACTGGGGCTGCTTGCTTGTCTTGCCCCCTCAAACTTCAAACGTAACTTAGGTGGTCTGTGCCGGGCGCCTCCGGCAGCCCTGCTCCGAAAATGCAAACGTCTGCAGATAGCTCGCAGGCAGAAAGAGCTAGCCTGGAAAGCTGTTGTGCAGTCTCATCTGCCCATGGCACTGCTCGCACAGAGGCACAGAGACTGGGGCTGCTTGCTTGTCTTGTCCCCTCAAACTTCAAACGTAGCTTAGGTGGTCCGTGCCGGGCGCATCCGGCAGCCCTGCTCCGAAAATGCGAACGTGTGCAGATAGCTCGCAGGCAGAAAGAGCTAGCCTGGAAAGCTGTTGCTCAGCCTCATCTGCCCATGGCACTGCTCGCACAGAGGCACAGAGACTGGGGCTGCTTGCTTGTCTTGCCCCCTCAAACTTCAAAAGTAGCTTAGGTGGTCCGTGCCGGGCGCCTCCGGCAGCCCTGCTCCGAAAATGCAAACGTCTGCAGATAGCTCGCAGGCAGAAAGAGCTAGCCTGGAAAGCTGTTGCTCAGCCTCATCTGCCCATGGCACTGCTCGCACAGAGGCACAGAGACTGGGGCTGCTTGCTTGTCTTCTCCCCTCAAACTTCAAATGTAGCTTAGGTGGTCCGTGCCGGGCGCTTCCGGCAGCCCTGCTCCGAAAATGCAAACGTCTGCAGATAGCTCGCAGGCAGAAAGAGCTAGCCTGGAAAGCTGTTGCTCAGCCTCATCTGCCCATGGCACTGCTCGCACAGAGGCACAGAGACTGGGGCTGCTTGCTTGTCTTCTCCCCTCAAACTTCAAATGTAGCTTAGGTGGTCCGTGCCGGGCGCATCCGGCAGCACTGCTCCGAAAAAGCAAAAGTCTACAGATAGCTCGCAGGCAGAAAGAGCTAGCCTGGAAAGCTGTTGCTCAGCCTCATCTGCCCATGGCACTGCTCGCACAGAGGCACAGAGACTGGGGCTGCTTGCTTGTCTTGTCACCTCAAACTTCAAACGTAGCTTAGGTGGTCTGTGCCGGGCGCCTCTGGCAGCCCTGCTCCAAAAATGCGAACGTCTGCAGATAGCTCGCAGGCAGAAAGAGCTAGCCTGGAAAGCTGTTGCTCAGCCTCATCTGCCCATGGCACTGCTCGCACAGAGGCCCAGAGACTGGGGCTGCTTGCTTGTCTTGTCCCCTCAAACTTCAAACGTAGCTTAGGTGGTCCGTGCCGGGCGCCTCCGGCAGCCCTGCTCCGAAAATGCAAACGTCTGCAGATAGCTCGCAGGCAGAAAGAGCTAGCCTGGAAAGCTGTTGCTCAGCCTCATCTGCCCATGGCACTGCTCGCACAGAGGCACAGAGACTGAGGCTGCTTGCTTGTCTTGCCCTCTCAAACTTCAAATGTAGCTTAGGTGGTCCGTGCCGGGCCAATTCGGCAGCCCTGCTCCGAAAATGCAAACGTCTGCAGATAGCTCGCAGGCAGAAAGAGCTAGCCTGGAAAGCTGTTGTGCAGCCTCATCTGCCCATGGCACTGCTCGCACAGAGGCACAGAGACTGGGGCTGCTTGCTTGTCTTGTCCCCTCAAACTTCAAACGTAGCTTAGGTGGTCCGTGCCGGGCGCATCCGGCAGTCCTGCTCCGAAAATGCGAACGTCTGCAGATAGCTCGCAGGCAGAAAGAGCTAGCCTGGAAAGCTGTTGCTCAGCCTCATCTGCCCATGGCACTGCTCGCACAGAGGCACAGAGACTGGGGCTGCTTGCTTGTCTTCTCACCTCAAACTTCAAATGTAGCTTAGGTGGTCCGTGCCGGGCGCATCCGGCAGCCCTGCTCCGAAAATGCAAACGTCTGCAGATAGGTCGCAGGCAGAAAGAGCTAGCCTGGAAAGCTGTTGCTCAGCCTCATCTGCCCATGGCACTGCTCGCACAGAGGCACAGAGACTGGGGCTGCTTGCTTGTCTTGCCGCCTCAAACTTCAAATGTAGCTTAGGTGGTCCGTGCCGGGCGCCTCCGGCAGCCCTGCTCCGAAAATGCAAACGTCTGCAGATAGCTCGCAGGCAGAAAGAGCTAGCCTGGAAAGCTGTTGCTCAGCCTCATCTGCCCATGGCACTGCTCGCACAGAGGCACAGAGACTGGGGCTGCTTGCTTGTCTTGTCCCCTCAAACTTCAAACGTAGCTTAGGTGGTCCGTGCCGGGCGCCTCCGGCAGCCCTGCTCCGAAAATGCAAACGTCTGCAGATAGCTGGCAGGCAGAAAGAGCTAGCCTGGAAAGCTGTTGCTCAGCCTCATCTGCCCATGGCACTGCTCGCACAGAGGCACAGAGACTGGGGCTGCTTGCTTGTCTTGTCCCCTCAAACTTCAAATGTAGCTTAGGTGGTCTGTGCCGGGCGCCTCCGGCAGCCCTGCTCCGAAAATGCGAACGTCTGCAGATAGCTCGCAGGCAGAAAGAGCTAGCCTGGAAAGCTGTTGCTCAGCCTCATCTGCCCATGGCACTGCTCGCACAGAGGCACAGAGACTGGGGCTGCTTGCTTGTCTTGTCCCCTCAAACTTCAAACGTAGCTTAGGTGGTCCTTGCCGGGCGCCTCCGGCAGCCCTGCTCCGAAAATGCGAACGTCTGCAGATAGCTCGCAGGCAGAAAGAGCTAGCCTGGAAAGCTGTTGCTCAGCCTCATCTGCCCATGGCACTGCTCGCACAGAGGCACAGAGACTGGGGCTGCTTGCTTGTCTTGCCGCCTCAAACTTCAAATGTAGCTTAGGTGGTCCGTGCCGGGCGCATCCGGCAGCCCTGCTCCGAAAATGCAAGCGTCTGCAGATAGCTCGCAGGCAGAAAGAGCTAGCCTGGAAAGCTGTTGCTCAGCCTCATCTGCCCATGGCACTGCTCGCACAGAGGCACAGAGACTGAGGCTGCTTGCTTGTCTTGTCCCCTCAAACTTCAAACGTAGCTTAGGTGGTCCGTGCCGGGCGCATCCGGCAGCCCTGCTCCAAAAATGCGAACGTCTGCAGATAGCTCGCAGGCAGAAAGAGCTAGCCTGGAAAGCTGTTGCTCAGCCTCATCTGCCCATGGCACTGCTCGCACAGAGGCCCAGAGACTGGGGCTGCTTGCTTGTCTTGTCCCCTCAAACTTCAAACGTAGCTTAGGTGGTCTGTGCCGGGTGCCTCTGGCAGCCCTGCTCCGAAAATGCAAACGTCTGCAGATAGCTCGCAGCCAGAAAGAGCTAGCCTGGAAAGCTGTTGCTCAGCCTCATCTGCCCATGGCACTGCTCGCACAGAGGCACAGAGACTGGGGCTGCTTGCTTGTCTTGTCCCCTCAAACTTCAAACGTAGCTTAGGTGGTCCGTGCCGGGCGCCTCCGGCAGCCCTGCTTCGAAAATGCGAACGTCTGCAGATAGCTGGCAGGCAGAAAGAGCTAGCCTGGAAAGCTGTTGCTCAGCCTCATCTGCCCATGGCACTGCTCGCACAGAGGCACAGAGACTGGTTCTGCTTGCTTGTCTTGTCCCCTCAACCTTCAAACGTAGCTTAGGTGGTCTGTGCCGGGCGCCTCCGGCAGCCCTGCTCCGAAAATGCAAACGTCTGCAGATAGCTCGCAGGCAGAAAGAGCTAGCCTGGAAAGCTGTTGCTCAGCCTCATCTGCCCATGGCACTGCTCGCACAGAGGCACAGAGACTGGGGCTGCTTGCTTGTCTTGTCCCCTCAACCTTCAAACGTAACTTAGGTGGTCTGTGCCGGGCGCCTCCGGCAGCCCTGCTCCGAAAATGCAAACGTCTGCAGATAGCTCGCAGGCAGAAAGAGCTAGCCTGGAAAGCTGTTGCTCAGCCTCATCTGCCCATGGCACTGCTCGCACAGAGGCACAGAGACTGGGGCTGCTTGCTTGTCTTGTCCCCTCAAACTTCAAACGTAGCTTAGGTGGTCCGTGCCGGGCGCATCCGGCAGCCCTGCTCCGAAAATGCGAACGTCTGCAGATAGCTCGCAGGCAGAAAGAGCTAGCCTGGAAAGCTGTTGCTCAGCCTCATCTGCCCATGGCACTGCTCGCACAGAGGCACAGAGACTGGGGCTGCTTGCTTGTCTTGCCCCCTCAAACTTCAAACGTAACTTAGGTGGTCTGTGCCGGGCGCCTCCGGCAGCCCTGCTCCGAAAATGCAAACGTCTGCAGATAGCTCGCAGGCAGAAAGAGCTAGCCTGGAAAGCTGTTGCTCAGCCTCATCTGCCCATGGCACTGCTCGCACAGAGGCCCAGAGACTGGGGCTGCTTGCTTGTCTTGTCCCCTCAAACTTCAAACGTAGCTTAGGTGGTCTGTGCCGGGTGCCTCTGGCAGCCCTGCTCCGAAAATGCAAACGTCTGCAGATAGCTCGCAGGCAGAAAGAGCTAGCCTGGAAAGCTGTTGCTCAGCCTCATCTGCCCATGGCACTGCTCGCACAGAGGCACAGAGACTGGGGCTGCTTGCTTGTCTTGCCGCCTCAAACTTCAAATGTAGCTCAGGTGGTCCGTGCCGGGCGCCTCCGGCAGCCCTGCTCCGAAAATGCAAACGTCTGCAGATAGCTCGCAGGCAGAAAGAGCTAGCCTGGAAAGCTGTTGCTCAGCCTCATCTGCCCATGGCACTGCTCGCACAGAGGCACAGAGACTGAGGCTGCTTGTTTGTCTTGTCCCCTCAAAATTCAAACGTAGCTTAGGTGGTCCGTGCCGGGCGCCTCCGGCAGCCCTGCTCCGAAAATGCAAACGTCTGCAGATAGCTCGCAGGCAGAAAGAGCTAGCCTGGAAAGCTGTTGCTCAGCCTCATCTGCCCATGGCACTGCTCGCACAGAGGCACAGAGACTGGGGCTGCTTGCTTGTCTTGTCCCCTCAAACTTCAAACGTAGCTTAGGTGGTCTGTGCCGGGTGCCTCTGGCAGCCCTGCTCCGAAAATGCAAACGTCTGCAGATAGCTCGCAGGCAGAAAGAGCTAGCCTGGAAAGCTGTTGCTCAGCCTCATCTGCCCATGGCACTGCTCGCACAGAGGCACAGAGACTGGGGCTGCTTGCTTGTCTTGTCCCCTCAAACTTCAAACGTAGCTTAGGTGGTCCGTGCCGGGCGCCTCCGGCAGCCCTGCTCCGAAAATGCGAACGTCTGCAGATAGCTGGCAGGCAGAAAGAGCTAGCCTGGAAAGCTGTTGCTCAGCCTCATCTGCCCATGGCACTGCTCGCACAGAGGCACAGAGACTGGGGCTGCTTGCTTGTCTTGTCCCCTCAACCTTCAAACGTAGCTTAGGTGGTCTGTGCCGGGCGCCTCCGGCAGCCCTGCTCCGAAAATGCAAACGTCTGCAGATAGCTCGCAGGCAGAAAGAGCTAGCCTGGAAAGCTGTTGCTCAGCCTCATCTGCCCATGGCACTGCTCGCACAGAGGCACAGAGACTGGGGCTGCTTGCTTGTCTTGTCCCCTCAACCTTCAAACGTAGCTTAGGTGGTCTGTGCCGGGCGCCTCCGGCAGCCCTGCTCCGAAAATGCAAACGTCTGCAGATAGCTCGCAGGCAGAAAGAGCTAGCCTGGAAAGCTGTTGCTCAGCCTCATCTGCCCATGGCACTGCTCGCACAGAGGCACAGAGACTGGGGCTGCTTGCTTGTCTTGTCCCCTCAAACTTCAAACGTAGCTTAGGTGGTCCGTGCCGGGCGCCTCCGGCAGCCCTGCTCCGAAAATGCGAACGTCTGCAGATAGCTCGCAGGCAGAAAGAGCTAGCCTGGAAAGCTGTTGCTCAGCCTCATCTGCCCATGGCACTGCTCGCACAGAGGCACAGAGACTGGGGCTGCTTGCTTGTCTTGCCCCCTCAAACTTCAAACGTAACTTAGGTGGTCTGTGCCGGGCGCCTCCGGCAGCCCTGCTCCGAAAATGCAAACGTCTGCAGATAGCTCGCAGGCAGAAAGAGCTAGCCTGGAAAGCTGTTGCTCAGCCTCATCTGCCCATGGCACTGCTCGCACAGAGGCACAGAGACTGAGGCTGCTTGCTTGTCTTGTCCCCTCAAAATTCAAACGTAGCTTAGGTGGTCCGTGCCGGGCGCCTCCGGCAGCCCTGCTCCGAAAATGCGAACGTCTGCAGATAGCTCGCAGGCAGAAAGAGCTAGCCTGGAAAGCTGTTGCTCAGCCTCATCTGCCCATGGCACTGCTCGCACAGAGGCACAGAGACTGGGGCTGCTTGCTTGTCTTGTCCCCTCAAACTTCAAACGTAGCTTAGGTGGTCTGTGCCGGGTGCCTCTGGCAGCCCTGCTCCGAAAATGCAAACGTCTGCAGATAGCTCGCAGGCAGAAAGAGCTAGCCTGGAAAGCTGTTGCTCAGCCTCATCTGCCCATGGCACTGCTCGCACAGAGGCACAGAGACTGGGGCTGCTTGCTTGTCTTGTCCCCTCAAACTTCAAACGTAGCTTAGGTGGTCCGTGCCGGGCGCCTCCGGCAGCCCTGCTCCGAAAATGCGAACGTCTGCAGATAGCTGGCAGGCAGAAAGAGCTAGCCTGGAAAGCTGTTGCTCAGCCTCATCTGCCCATGGCACTGCTCGCACAGAGGCACAGAGACTGGGGCTGCTTGCTTGTCTTGTCCCCTCAAACTTCAAATGTAGCTTAGGTGGTCTGTGCCGGGCGCCTCCGGCAGCCCTGCTCCGAAAATGCGAACGTCTGCAGATAGCTCGCAGGCAGAAAGAGCTAGCCTGGAAAGCTGTTGCTCAGCCTCATCTGCCCAAGGCACTGCTCGCACAGAGGCACAGAGACTGGTTCTGCTTGCTTGTCTTGTCCCCTCAACCTTCAAAGGTAGCTTAGGTGGTCTGTGCCGGGCGCCTCCGGCAGCCCTGCTCCGAAAATGCGAACGTCTGCAGATAGCTCGCAGGCAGAAAGAGCTAGCCTGGAAAGCTGTTGCTCAGCCTCATCTGCCCATGGCACTGCTCGCACAGAGGCACAGAGACTGGGGCTGCTTGCTTGTCTTGTCCCCTCAACCTTCAAACGTAGCTTAGGTGGTCTGTGCCGGGCGCCTCCGGCAGCCCTGCTCCGAAAATGCAAACGTCTGCAGATAGCTCGCAGGCAGAAAGAGCTAGCCTGGAAAGCTGTTGCTCAGCCTCATCTGCCCATGGCACTGCTCGCACAGAGGCACAGAGACTGAGGCTGCTTGCTTGTCTTGTCCCCTCAAAATTCAAACGTAGCTTAGGTGGTCCGTGCCGGGCGCCTCCGGCAGCCCTGCTCCGAAAATGCGAACGTCTGCAGATAGCTCGCAGGCAGAAAGAGCTAGCCTGGAAAGCTGTTGCTCAGCCTCATCTGCCCATGGCACTGCTCGCACAGAGGCACAGAGACTGGGGCTGCTTGCTTGTCTTGTCCCCTCAAACTTCAAACGTAGCTTAGGTGGTCTGTGCCGGGTGCCTCTGGCAGCCCTGCTCCGAAAATGCAAACGTCTGCAGATAGCTCGCAGGCAGAAAGAGCTAGCCTGGAAAGCTGTTGCTCAGCCTCATCTGCCCATGGCACTGCTCGCACAGAGGCACAGAGACTGGGGCTGCTTGCTTGTCTTGTCCCCTCAAACTTCAAATGTAGCTTAGGTGGTCTGTGCCGGGCGCCTCCGGCAGCCCTGCTCCGAAAATGCGAACGTCTGCAGATAGCTCGCAGGCAGAAAGAGCTAGCCTGGAAAGCTGTTGCTCAGCCTCATCTGCCCAAGGCACTGCTCGCACAGAGGCACAGAGACTGGTTCTGCTTGCTTGTCTTGTCCCCTCAACCTTCAAACGTAGCTTAGGTGGTCTGTGCCGGGCGCCTCCGGCAGCCCTGCTCCGAAAATGCAAACGTCTGCAGATAGCTCGCAGGCAGAAAGAGCTAGCCTGGAAAGCTGTTGCTCAGCCTCATCTGCCCATGGCACTGCTCGCACAGAGGCACAGAGACTGGGGCTGCTTGCTTGTCTTGTCCCCTCAACCTTCAAACGTAGCTTAGGTGGTCTGTGCCGGGCGCCTCCGGCAGCCCTGCTCCGAAAATGCAAACGTCTGCAGATAGCTCGCAGGCAGAAAGAGCTAGCCTGGAAAGCTGTTGCTCAGCCTCATCTGCCCATGGCACTGCTCGCACAGAGGCACAGAGACTGGGGCTGCTTGCTTGTCTTGCCGCCTCAAACTTCAAATGTAGCTTAGGTGGTCCGTGCCGGGCGCCTCCGGCAGCCCTGCTCCGAAAATGCAAACGTCTGCAGATAGCTGGCAGGCAGAAAGAGCTAGCCTGGAAAGCTGTTGCTCAGCCTCATCTGCCCATGGCACTGCTCGCACAGAGGCACAGAGACTGGGGCTGCTTGCTTGTCTTGTCCCCTCAAACTTCAAACGTATCTTAGGTGGTCTGTGCCGGGCGCCTCCGGAAGCCCTGCTCCGAAAATGCGAACGTCTGCAGATAGCTGGCAGGCAGAAAGAGCTAGCCTGGAAAGCTGTTGCTCAGCCTCATCTGCCCATGGCACTGCTCGCACAGAGGCACAGAGACTGGGGCTGCTTGCTTGTCTTGTCCCCTCAAACTTCAAACGTAGCTTAGGTGGTCCTTGCCGGGCGCCTCCGGCAGCCCTGCTCCGAAAATGCGAACGTCTGCAGATAGCTGGCAGGCAGAAAGAGCTAGCCTGGAAAGCTGTTGCTCAGCCTCATCTGCCCATGGCACTGCTCGCACAGAGGCACAGAGACTGGGGCTGCTTGCTTGTCTTGCCGCCTCAAACTTCAAATGTAGCTTAGGTGGTCCGTGCCGGGCGCCTCCGGCAGCCCTGCTCCGAAAATGCAAACGTCTGCAGATAGCTCGCAGGCAGAAAGAGCTAGCCTGGAAAGCTGTTGCTCAGCCTCATCTGCCCATGGCACTGCTCGCACAGAGGCCCAGAGACTGGTTCTGCTTGCTTGTCTTGTCCCCTCAAACTTCAAACGTAGCTTAGGTGGTCCGTGCCGGGCGCATCCGGCAGCCCTGCTCCAAAAATGCGAACGTCTGCAGATAGCTCGCAGGCAGAAAGAGCTAGCCTGGAAAGCTGTTGCTCAGCCTCATCTGCCCATGGCACTGCTCGCACAGAGGCACAGAGACTGGGGCTGCTTGCTTGTCTTGTCCCCTCAAACTTCAAACGTAGCTTAGGTGGTCTGTGCCGGGTGCCTCTGGCAGCCCTGCTCCGAAAATGCAAACGTCTGCAGATAGCTCGCAGGCAGAAAGAGCTAGCCTGGAAAGCTGTTGCTCAGCCTCATCTGCCCATGGCACTGCTCGCACAGAGGCACAGAGACTGGGGCTGCTTGCTTGTCTTGTCCCCTCAAACTTCAAACGTAGCTTAGGTGGTCCGTGCCGGGCGCCTCCGGCAGCCCTGCTCCGAAAATGCGAACGTCTGCAGATAGCTGGCAGGCAGAAAGAGCTAGCCTGGAAAGCTGTTGCTCAGCCTCATCTGCCCATGGCACTGCTCGCACAGAGGCACAGAGACTGGGGCTGCTTGCTTGTCTTGTCCCCTCAAACTTCAAATGTAGCTTAGGTGGTCTGTGCCGGGCGCCTCCGGCAGCCCTGCTCCGAAAATGCGAACGTCTGCAGATAGCTCGCAGGCAGAAAGAGCTAGCCTGGAAAGCTGTTGCTCAGCCTCATCTGCCCATGGCACTGCTCGCACAGAGGCCCAGAGACTGGTTCTGCTTGCTTGTCTTGTCCCCTCAACCTTCAAACGTAGCTTAGGTGGTCTGTGCCGGGCGCCTCCGGCAGCCCTGCTCCGAAAATGCAAACGTCTGCAGATAGCTCGCAGGCAGAAAGAGCTAGCCTGGAAAGCTGTTGCTCAGCCTCATCTGCCCATGGCACTGCTCGCACAGAGGCACAGAGACTGGGGCTGCTTGCTTGTCTTGTCCCCTCAACCTTCAAACGTAGCTTAGGTGGTCTGTGCCGGGCGCCTCCGGCAGCCCTGCTCCGAAAATGCAAACGTCTGCAGATAGCTCGCAGGCAGAAAGAGCTAGCCTGGAAAGCTGTTGCTCAGCCTCATCTGCCCATGGCACTGCTCGCACAGAGGCACAGAGACTGGGGCTGCTTGCTTGTCTTGTCCCCTCAAACTTCAAACGTAGCTTAGGTGGTCCTTGCCGGGCGCCTCCGGCAGCCCTGCTCCGAAAATGCGAACGTCTGCAGATAGCTCGCAGGCAGAAAGAGCTAGCCTGGAAAGCTGTTGCTCAGCCTCATCTGCCCATGGCACTGCTCGCACAGAGGCACAGAGACTGGGGCTGCTTGCTTGTCTTGCCGCCTCAAACTTCAAATGTAGCTTAGGTGGTCCGTGCCGGGCGCCTCCGGCAGCCCTGCTCCGAAAATGCAAACGTCTGCAGATAGCTCGCAGGCAGAAAGAGCTAGCCTGGAAAGCTGTTGCTCAGCCTCATCTGCCCATGGCACTGCTCGCACAGAGGCACAGAGACTGAGGCTGCTTGCTTGTCTTGTCCCCTCAAACTTCAAACGTAGCTTAGGTGGTCCGTGCCGGGCGCCTCCGGCAGCCCTGCTCCAAAAATGCGAACGTCTGCAGATAGCTCGCAGGCAGAAAGAGCTAGCCTGGAAAGCTGTTGCTCAGCCTCATCTGCCCATGGCACTGCTCGCACAGAGGCCCAGAGACTGGGGCTGCTTGCTTGTCTTGTCCCCTCAAACTTCAAACGTAGCTTAGGTGGTCTGTGCCGGGTGCCTCTGGCAGCCCTGCTCCGAAAATGCAAACGTCTGCAGATAGCTCGCAGGCAGAAAGAGCTAGCCTGGAAAGCTGTTGCTCAGCCTCATCTGCCCATGGCACTGCTCGCACAGAGGCACAGAGACTGGGGCTGCTTGCTTGTCTTGTCCCCTCAAACTTCAAACGTAGCTTAGGTGGTCCGTGCCGGGCGCATCCGGCAGCCCTGCTCCAAAAATGCGAACGTCTGCAGATAGCTGGCAGGCAGAAAGAGCTAGCCTGGAAAGCTGTTTCTCAGCCTCATCTGCCCATGGCACTGCTCGCACAGAGGCACAGAGACTGGGGCTGCTTGCTTGTCTTGTCCCCTCAAACTTCAAATGTAGCTTAGGTGGTCTGTGCCGGGCGCCTCCGGCAGCCCTGCTCCGAAAATGCGAACGTCTGCAGATAGCTCGCAGGCAGAAAGAGCTAGCCTGGAAAGCTGTTGCTCAGCCTCATCTGCCCATGGCACTGCTCGCACAGAGGCCCAGAGACTGGTTCTGCTTGCTTGTCTTGTCCCCTCAACCTTCAAACGTAGCTTAGGTGGTCTGTGCCGGGCGCCTCCGGCAGCCCTGCTCCGAAAATGCAAACGTCTGCAGATAGCTCGCAGGCAGAAAGAGCTAGCCTGGAAAGCTGTTGCTCAGCCTCATCTGCCCATGGCACTGCTCGCACAGAGGCACAGAGACTGGGGCTGCTTGCTTGTCTTGTCCCCTCAACCTTCAAACGTAGCTTAGGTGGTCTGTGCCGGGCGCCTCCGGCAGCCCTGCTCCGAAAATGCAAACGTCTGCAGATAGCTCGCAGGCAGAAAGAGCTAGCCTGGAAAGCTGTTGCTCAGCCTCATCTGCCCATGGCACTGCTCGCACAGAGGCACAGAGACTGGGGCTGCTTGCTTGTCTTGTCCCCTCAAACTTCAAACGTAGCTTAGGTGGTCCTTGCCGGGCGCATCCGGCAGCCCTGCTCCGAAAATGCGAACGTCTGCAGATAGCTGGCACGCAGAAAGAGCTAGCCTGGAAAGCTGTTGCTCAGCCTCATCTGCCCATGGCACTGCTCGCACAGAGGCACAGAGACTGGGGCTGCTTGCTTGTCTTGTCCCCTCAACCTTCAAACGTATCTTAGGTGGTCTGTGCCGGGCGCCTCCGGCAGCCCTGCTCCGAAAATGCAAACGTCTGCAGATAGCTCGCAGGCAGAAAGAGCTAGCCTGGAAAGCTGTTGCTCAGCCTCATCTGCCCATGGCACTGCTCGCACAGAGGCACAGAGACTGGGGCTGCTTGCTTGTCTTGTCCCCTCAAACTTCAAACGTAGCTTAGGTGGTCTGTGCCGGGTGCCTCTGGCAGCCCTGCTCCGAAAATGCAAACGTCTGCAGATAGCTCGCAGGCAGAAAGAGCTAGCCTGGAAAGCTGTTGCTCAGCCTCATCTGCCCATGGCACTGCTCGCACAGAGGCACAGAGACTGGGGCTGCTTGCTTGTCTTGCCGCCTCAAACTTCAAATGTAGCTTAGGTGGTCCGTGCCGGGCGCCTCCGGCAGCCCTGCTCCGAAAATGCAAACGTCTGCAGATAGCTCGCAGGCAGAAAGAGCTAGCCTGGAAAGCTGTTGCTCAGCCTCATCTGCCCATGGCACTGCTCGCACAGAGGCACAGAGACTGAGGCTGCTTGCTTGTCTTGTCCCCTCAAACTTCAAACGTAGCTTAGGTGGTCCGTGCCGGGCGCCTCTGGCAGCCCTGCTCCGAAAATGCGAACGTCTGCAGATAGCTCGCAGGCAGAAAGAGCTAGCCTGGAAAGCTGTTGCTCAGCCTCATCTGCCCATGGCACTGCTCGCACAGAGGCCCAGAGACTGGGGCTGCTTGCTTGTCTTGTCCCCTCAAACTTCAAACGTAGCTTAGGTGGTCTGTGCCGGGTGCCTCTGGCAGCCCTGCTCCGAAAATGCAAACGTCTGCAGATAGCTCGCAGGCAGAAAGAGCTAGCCTGGAAAGCTGTTGCTCAGCCTCATCTGCCCATGGCACTGCTCGCACAGAGGCACAGAGACTGGGGCTGCTTGCTTGTCTTGTCCCCTCAAACTTCAAACGTAGCTTAGGTGGTCCGTGCCGGGCGCCTCCGGCAGCCCTGCTCCGAAAATGCGAACGTCTGCAGATAGCTGGCAGGCAGAAAGAGCTAGCCTGGAAAGCTGTTGCTCAGCCTCATCTGCCCATGGCACTGCTCGCACAGAGGCACAGAGACTGGGGCTGCTTGCTTGTCTTGTCCCCTCAAACTTCAAATGTAGCTTAGGTGGTCCGTGCCGGGCGCATCCGGCAGCCCTGCTCCGAAAATGCGAACGTCTGCAGATAGCTCGCAGGCAGAAAGAGCTAGCCTGGAAAGCTGTTGCTCAGCCTCATCTGCCCATGGCACTGCTCGCACAGAGGCACAGAGACTGGGGCTGCTTGCTTGTCTTGCCCCCTCAAACTTCAAACGTAACTCAGGTGGTCTGTGCCGGGCGCCTGCGGCAGCCCTGCTCCGAAAATGCAAACGTCTGCAGATAGCTCGCAGGCAGAAAGAGCTAGCCTGGAAAGCTGTTGCTCAGCCTCATCTGCCCATGGCACTGCTCGCACAGAGGCACAGAGACTGGGGCTGCTTGCTTGTCTTGTCCCCTCAAACTTCAAACGTAGCTTAGGTGGTCTGTGCCGGGTGCCTCTGGCAGCCCTGCTCCGAAAATGCAAACGTCTGCAGATAGCTCGCAGGCAGAAAGAGCTAGCCTGGAAAGCTGTTGCTCAGCCTCATCTGCCCATGGCACTGCTCGCACAGAGGCACAGAGACTGGGGCTGCTTGCTTGTCTTGCCGCCTCAAACTTCAAATGTAGCTTAGGTGGTCCGTGCCGGGCGCCTCCGGCAGCCCTGCTCCGAAAATGCAAACGTCTGCAGATAGCTCGCAGGCAGAAAGAGCTAGCCTGGAAAGCTGTTGCTCAGCCTCATCTGCCCATGGCACTGCTCGCACAGAGGCACAGAGACTGAGGCTGCTTGCTTGTCTTGTCCCCTCAAACTTCAAACGTAGCTTAGGTGGTCCGTGCCGGGCGCCTCCGGCAGCCCTGCTCCGAAAATGCGAACGTCTGCAGATAGCTCGCAGGCAGAAAGAGCTAGCCTGGAAAGCTGTTGCTCAGCCTCATCTGCCCATGGCACTGCTCGCACAGAGGCCCAGAGACTGGGGCTGCTTGCTTGTCTTGTCCCCTCAAACTTCAAACGTAGCTTAGGTGGTCTGTGCCGGGTGCCTCCGGCAGCCCTGCTCCGAAAATGCAAACGTCTGCAGATAGCTCGCAGGCAGAAAGAGCTAGCCTGGAAAGCTGTTGCTCAGCCTCATCTGCCCATGGCACTGCTCGCACAGAGGCACAGAGACTGGGGCTGCTTGCTTGTCTTGTCCCCTCAAACTTCAAACGTAGCTTAGGTGGTCCGTGCCGGGCGCCTCCAGCAGCCCTGCTCCGAAAATGCGAACGTCTGCAGATAGCTGGCAGGCAGAAAGAGCTAGCCTGGAAAGCTGTTGCTCAGCCTCATCTGCCCATGGCACTGCTCGCACAGAGGCACAGAGACTGGGGCTGCTTGCTTGTCTTGCCGCCTCAAACTTCAAATGTAGCTTAGGTGGTCTGTGCCGGGCGCCTCCGGCAGCCCTGCTCCGAAAATGCGAACGTCTGCAGATAGCTCGCAGGCAGAAAGAGCTAGCCTGGAAAGCTGTTGCTCAGCCTCATCTGCCCATGGCACTGCTCGCACAGAGGCACAGAGACTGAGGCTGCTTGCTTGTCTTGTCCCCTCAACCTTCAAACGTAGCTTAGGTGGTCTGTGCCGGGCACCTCCGGCAGCCCTGCTCCGAAAATGCAAACGTCTGCAGATAGCTCGCAGGCAGAAAGAGCTAGCCTGGAAAGCTGTTGCTCAGCCTCATCTGCCCATGGCACTGCTCGCACAGAGGCACAGAGACTGGGGCTGCTTGCTTGTCTTGTCCCCTCAAACTTCAAACGTAGCTTAGGTGGTCTGTGCCGGGCGCCTCCGGCAGCCCTGCTCCGAAAATGCAAACGTCTGCAGATAGCTCGCAGGCAGAAAGAGCTAGCCTGGAAAGCTGTTGCTCAGCCTCATCTGCCCATGCCACTGCTCGCACAGAGGCACACAGACTGGGGCTGCTTGCTTGTCTTGTCCCCTCAAACTTCAAACGTAGCTTAGGTGGTCCGTGCAGGGCGCATCCGGCAGCCCTGCTCCGAAAATGCGAACGTCTGCAGATAGCTCGCAGGCAGAAAGAGCTAGCCTGGAAAGCTGTTGCTCAGCCTCATCTGCCCATGGCACTGCTCGCACAGAGGCACAGAGACTGGGGCTGCTTGCTTGTCTTGCCCCCTCAAACTTCAAACGTAACTTAGGTGGTCTGTGCCGGGCGCCTCCGGCAGCCCTGCTCCGAAAATGCAAACGTCTGCAGATAGCTCGCAGGCAGAAAGAGCTAGCCTGGAAAGCTGTTGCTCAGCCTCATCTGCCCATGGCACTGCTCGCACAGAGGCCCAGAGACTGGGGCTGCTTGCTTGTCTTGTCCCCTCAAACTTCAAACGTAGCTTAGGTGGTCTGTGCCGGGTGCCTCTGGCAGCCCTGCTCCGAAAATGCAAGCGTCTGCAGATAGCTCGCAGGCAGAAAGAGCTAGCCTGGAAAGCTGTTGCTCAGCCTCATCTGCCCATGGCACTGCTCGCACAGAGGCACAGAGACTGGGGCTGCTTGCTTGTCTTGCCGCCTCAAACTTCAAATGTAGCTTAGGTGGTCCGTGCCGGGCGCCTCCGGCAGCCCTGCTCCGAAAATGCAAACGTCTGCAGATAGCTCGCAGGCAGAAAGAGCTAGCCTGGAAAGCTGTTGCTCAGCCTCATCTGCCCATGGCACTGCTCGCACAGAGGCACAGAGACTGGGGCTGCTTGCTTGTCTTGCCGCCTCAAACTTCAAATGTAGCTTAGGTGGTCCGTGCCGGGCGCCTCCGGCAGCCCTGCTCCGAAAATGCAAACGTCTGCAGATAGCTCGCAGGCAGAAAGAGCTAGCCTGGAAAGCTGTTGCTCAGCCTCATCTGCCCATGGCACTGCTCGCACAGAGGCACAGAGACTGAGGCTGCTTGCTTGTCTTGTCCCCTCAAACTTCAAACGTAGCTTAGGTGGTCCGTGCCGGGCGCCTCCGGCAGCCCTGCTCCGAAAATGCGAACGTCTGCAGATAGCTCGCAGGCAGAAAGAGCTAGCCTGGAAAGCTGTTGCTCAGCCTCATCTGCCCATGGCACTGCTCGCACAGAGGCCCAGAGACTGGGGCTGCTTGCTTGTCTTGTCCCCTCAAACTTCAAACGTAGCTTAGGTGGTCTGTGCCGGGTGCCTCTGGCAGCCCTGCTCCGAAAATGCAAACGTCTGCAGATAGCTCGCAGGCAGAAAGAGCTAGCCTGGAAAGCTGTTGCTCAGCCTCATCTGCCCATGGCACTGCTCGCACAGAGGCACAGAGACTGGGGCTGCTTGCTTGTCTTGTCCCCTCAAACTTCAAACGTAGCTTAGGTGGTCCGTGCCGGGCGCCTCCGGCAGCCCTGCTCCGAAAATGCGAACGTCTGCAGATAGCTGGCAGGCAGAAAGAGCTAGCCTGGAAAGCTGTTGCTCAGCCTCATCTGCCCATGGCACTGCTCGCACAGAGGCACAGAGACTGGGGCTGCTTGCTTGTCTTGTCCCCTCAAACTTCAAATGTAGCTTAGGTGGTCTGTGCCGGGCGCCTCCGGCAGCCCTGCTCCGAAAATGCGAACGTCTGCAGATAGCTCGCAGGCAGAAAGAGCTAGCCTGGAAAGCTGTTGCTCAGCCTCATCTGCCCATGGCACTGCTCGCACAGAGGCACAGAGACTGGGGCTGCTTGCTTGTCTTGTCCCCTCAAACTTCAAACGTAGCTTAGGTGGTCCTTGCCGGGCGCCTCCGGCAGCCCTGCTCCGAAAATGCGAACGTCTGCAGATAGCTCGCAGGCAGAAAGAGCTAGCCTGGAAAGCTGTTGCTCAGCCTCATCTGCCCATGGCACTGCTCGCACAGAGGCACAGAGACTGGGGCTGCTTGCTTGTCTTGCCCCCTCAAACTTCAAATGTAGCTTAGGTGGTCCGTGCCGGGCGCCTCCGGCAGCCCTGCTCCGAAAATGCAAACGTCTGCAGATAGCTCGCAGGCAGAAAGAGCTAGCCTGGAAAGCTGTTGCTCAGCCTCATCTGCCCATGGCACTGCTCGCACAGAGGCACAGAGACTGAGGCTGCTTGCTTGTCTTGTCCCCTCAAACTTCAAACGTAGCTTAGGTGGTCTGTGCCGGGCGCCTCCGGCAGCCCTGCTCCGAAAATGCAAACGTCTGCAGATAGCTCGCAGGCAGAAAGAGCTAGCCTGGAAAGCTGTTGCTCAGCCTCATCTGCCCATGGCACTGCTCGCACAGAGGCACAGAGACTGGGGCTGCTTGCTTGTCTTGTCCCCTCAAACTTCAAACGTAGCTTAGGTGGTCCGTGCCGGGCGCATCCGGCAGCCCTGCTCCGAAAATGCGAACGTCTGCAGATAGCTCGCAGGCAGAAAGAGCTAGCCTGGAAAGCTGTTGCTCAGCCTCATCTGCCCATGGCACTGCTCGCACAGAGGCACAGAGACTGGGGCTGCTTGCTTGTCTTGCCCCCTCAAACTTCAAACGTAGCTTAGGTGGTCTGTGCCGGGCGCCTCCGGCAGCCCTGCTCCGAAAATGCAAACGTCTGCAGATAGCTCGCAGGCAGAAAGAGCTAGCCTGGAAAGCTGTTGCTCAGCCTCATCTGCCCATGGCACTGCTCGCACAGAGGCCCAGAGACTGGGGCTGCTTGCTTGTCTTGTCCCCTCAAACTTCAAACGTAGCTTAGGTGGTCTGTGCCGGGTGCCTCCGGCAGCCCTGCTCCGAAAATGCAAACGTCTGCAGATAGCTCGCAGGCAGAAAGAGCTAGCCTGGAAAGCTGTTGCTCAGCCTCATCTGCCCATGGCACTGCTCGCACAGAGGCACAGAGACTGGGGCTGCTTGCTTGTCTTGCCCCCTCAAACTTCAAACGTAACTTAGGTGGTCTGTGCCGGGCGCCTCCGGCAGCCCTGCTCCGAAAATGCAAACGTCTGCAGATAGCTCGCAGGCAGAAAGAGCTAGCCTGGAAAGCTGTTGTGCAGTCTCATCTGCCCATGGCACTGCTCGCACAGAGGCACAGAGACTGAGGCTGCTTGCTTGTCTTGTCCCCTCAAACTTCAAACGTAGCTTAGGTGGTCCGTGCCGGGCGCCTCCGGCAGCCCTGCTCCGAAAATGCGAACGTCTGCAGATAGCTGGCAGGCAGAAAGAGCTAGCCTGGAAAGCTGTTGCTCAGCCTCATCTGCCCATGGCACTGCTCGCACAGAGGCCCAGAGACTGGGGCTGCTTGCTTGTCTTGTCCCCTCAAACTTCAAACGTAGCTTAGGTGGTCTGTGCCGGGTACCTCTGGCAGCCCTGCTCCGAAAATGCGAACGTCTGCAGATAGCTCGCAGGCAGAAAGAGCTAGCCTGGAAAGCTGTTGCTCAGCCTCATCTGCCCATGGCACTGCTCGCACAGAGGCACAGAGACTGGGGCTGCTTGCTTGTCTTGTCCCCTCAAACTTCAAACGTAGCTTAGGTGGTCCTTGCCGGGCGCCTCCGGCAGCCCTGCTCCGAAAATGCAAACGTCTGCAGATAGCTCGCAGGCAGAAAGAGCTAGCCTGGAAAGCTGTTGCTCAGCCTCATCTGCCCATGGCACTGCTCGCACAGAGGCACAGAGACTGGGGCTGCTTGCTTGTCTTGCCGCCTCAAACTTCAAATGTAGCTTAGGTGGTCCCTGCCGGGCGCCTCCGGCAGCCCTGCTCCGAAAATGCAAACGTCTGCAGATAGCTCGCAGGCAGAAAGAGCTAGCCTGGAAAGCTGTTGCTCAGCCTCATCTGCCCATGGCACTGCTCGCACAGAGGCACAGAGACTGGGGCTGCTTGCTTGTCTTGTCCCCTCAAACTTCAAACGTAGCTTAGGTGGTCCGTGCCGGGCGCCTCCGGCAGCCCTGCTCCGAAAATGCGAACGTCTGCAGATAGCTGGCAGGCAGAAAGAGCTAGCCTGGAAAGCTGTTGCTCAGCCTCATCTGCCCATGGCACTGCTCGCACAGAGGCACAGAGACTGGGGCTGCTTGCTTGTCTTGTCCCCTCAAACTTCAAACGTAGCTTAGGTGGTCTGTGCCGGGTACCTCTGGCAGCCCTGCTCCGAAAATGCGAACGTCTGCAGATAGCTCGCAGGCAGAAAGAGCTAGCCTGGAAAGCTGTTGCTCAGCCTCATCTGCCCATGGCACTGCTCGCACAGAGGCACAGAGACTGGGGCTGCTTGCTTGTCTTGTCCCCTCAAACTTCAAACGTAGCTTAGGTGGTCCTTGCCGGGCGCCTCCGGCAGCCCTGCTCCGAAAATGCGAACGTCTGCAGATAGCTCGCAGGCAGAAAGAGCTAGCCTGGAAAGCTGTTGCTCAGCCTCATCTGCCCATGGCACTGCTCGCACAGAGGCACAGAGACTGGGGCTGCTTGCTTGTCTTGCCGCCTCAAACTTCAAATGTAGCTTAGGTGGTCCGTGCCGGGCGCCTCCGGCAGCCCTGCTCCGAAAATGCAAACGTCTGCAGATAGCTCGCAGGCAGAAAGAGCTAGCCTGGAAAGCTGTTGCTCAGCCTCATCTGCCCATGGCACTGCTCGCACAGAGGCACAGAGACTGAGGCTGCTTGCTTGTCTTGTCCCCTCAAACTTCAAACGTAGCTTAGGTGGTCCGTGCCGGGCGCATCCGGCAGCCCTGCTCCGAAAATGCGAACGTCTGCAGATAGCTCGCAGGCAGAAAGAGCTAGCCTGTAAAGCTGTTGCTCAGCCTCATCTGCCCATGGCACTGCTCGCACAGAGGCCCAGAGACTGGGGCTGCTTGCTTGTCTTGTCCCCTCAAACTTCAAACGTAGCTTAGGTGGTCTGTGCCGGGTGCCTCTGGCAGCCCTGCTCCGAAAATGCAAACGTCTGCAGATAGCTCGCAGGCAGAAAGAGCTAGCCTGGAAAGCTGTTGCTCAGCCTCATCTGCCCATGGCACTGCTCGCACAGAGGCACAGAGACTGGGGCTGCTTGCTTGTCTTGTCCCCTCAAACTTCAAACGTAGCTTAGGTGGTCCGTGCCGGGCGCCTCCGGCAGCCCTGCTCCGAAAATGCGAACGTCTGCAGATAGCTGGCAGGCAGAAAGAGCTAGCCTGGAAAGCTGTTGCTCAGCCTCATCTGCCCATGGCACTGCTCGCACAGAGGCACAGAGACTGGGGCTGCTTGCTTGTCTTGTCCCCTCAAACTTCAAATGTAGCTTAGGTGGTCTGTGCCGGGCGCCTCCGGCAGCCCTGCTCCGAAAATGCGAACGTCTGCAGATAGCTCGCAGGCAGAAAGAGCTAGCCTGGAAAGCTGTTGCTCAGCCTCATCTGCCCATGGCACTGCTCGCACAGAGGCCCAGAGACTGGTTCTGCTTGCTTGTCTTGTCCCCTCAACCTTCAAACGTAGCTTAGGTGGTCTGTGCCGGGCGCCTCCGGCAGCCCTGCTCCGAAAATGCAAACGTCTGCAGATAGCTCGCAGGCAGAAAGACCTAGCCTGGAAAGCTGTTGCTCAGCCTCATCTGCCCATGGCACTGCTCGCACAGAGGCACAGAGACTGGGGCTGCTTGCTTGTCTTGTCCCCTCAACCATCAAACGTAGCTTAGGTGGTCTGTGCCGGGCGCCTCCGGCAGCCCTGCTCCGAAAATGCAAACGTCTGCAGATAGCTCGCAGGCAGAAAGAGCTAGCCTGGAAAGCTGTTGCTCAGCCTCATCTGCCCATGGCACTGCTCGCACTGAGGCACAGAGACTGGGGCTGCTTGCTTGTCTTGTCCCCTCAAACTTCAAACGTAGCTTAGGTGGTCCGTGCCGGGCACATCCGGCAGCCCTGCTCCGAAAATGCGAACGTCTGCAGATAGCTCGCAGGCAGAAAGAGCTAGCCTGGAAAGCTGTTGCTCAGCCTCATGTGCCCATGGCACTGCTCGCACAGAGGCACAGAGACTGGGGCTGCTTGCTTGTCTTGCCCCCTCAAACTTCAAACGTAGCTTAGGTGGTCTGTGCCGGGCGCCTCCGGCAGCCCTGCTCCGAAAATGCGAACGTCTGCAGATAGCTCGCAGGCAGAAAGAGCTAGCCTGGAAAGCTGTTGCTCAGCCTCATCTGCCCATGGCACTGCTCGCACAGAGGCACAGAGACTGGGGCTGCTTGCTTGTCTTGTCCCCTCAACCTTCAAACGTAGCTTAGGTGGTCTGTGCCGGGTTCCTCTGGCAGCCCTGCTCCGAAAATGCAAACGTCTTCAGATAGCTCGCAGGCAGAAAGAGCTAGCCTGGAAAGCTGTTGCTCAGCCTCATCTGCCCATGGCACTGCTCGCACAGAGGCACAGAGACTGAGGCTGCTTGCTTGTCTTGTCCCCTAAAACTTCAAACGTAGCTTAGGTGGTCCGTGCCGGGCGCCTCCGGCAGCCCTGCTCCGAAAATGCAAACGTCTGCAGATAGCTGGCAGGCAGAAAGAGCTAGCCTGGAAAGCTGTTGCTCAGCCTCATCTGCCCATGGCACTGCTCGCACAGAGGCACAGAGACTGGGGCTGCTTGCTTGTCTTGTCCCCTCAAACTTCAAATGTAGCTTAGGTGGTCTTTGCCGGGCGCCTCCGGCAGCCCTGCTCCGAAAATGCGAACGTCTGCAGATAGCTCGCAGGCAGAAAGAGCTAGCCTGGAAAGCTGTTGCTCAGCCTCATCTGCCCATGGCACTGCTCGCACAGAGGCACAGAGACTGGTTCTGCTTGCTTGTCTTGTCCCCTCAACCTTCAAACGTAGCTTAGGTGGTCTGTGCCGGGCGCCTCCGGCAGCCCTGCTCCGAAAATGCAAACGTCTGCAGATAGCTCGCAGGCAGAAAGAGCTAGCCTGGAAAGCTGTTGCTCAGCCTCATCTGCCCATGGCACTGCTCGCACAGAGGCACAGAGACTGGGGCTGCTTGCTTGTCTTGCCGCCTCAAACTTCAAATGTAGCTTAGGTGGTCCGTGCCGGGCGCCTCCGGCAGCCCTGCTCCGAAAATGCGAACGTCTGCAGATAGCTCGCAGGCAGAAAGAGCTAGCCTGGAAAGCTGTTGCTCAGCCTCATCTGCCCATGGCACTGCTCGCACAGAGGCACAGAGACTGGGGCTGCTTGCTTGTCTTGCCCCCTCAAACTTCAAACGTAGCTTAGGTGGTCTGTGCCGGGCGCCTCCGGCAGCCCTGCTCCGAAAATGCAAACGTCTGCAGATAGCTCGCAGGCAGAAAGAGCTAGCCTGGAAAGCTGTTGCTCAGCCTCATCTGCCCATGGCACTGCTCGCACAGAGGCACAGAGACTGAGGCTGCTTGCTTGTCTTGTCCCCTCAAACTTCAAACGTAGCTTAGGTGGTCCGTGCCGGGCGCCTCCGGCAGCCCTGCTCCGAAAATGCGATCGTCTGCAGATAGCTCGCAGGCAGAAAGAGCTAGCCTGGAAAGCTGTTGCTCAGCCTCATCTGCCCATGGCACTGCTCGCACAGAGGCACAGAGACTGGGGCTGCTTGCTTGTCTTGTCCCCTCAAAATTCAAATGTAGCTTAGGTGGTCTGTGCCGGGCGCCTCCGGCAGCCCTGCTCCGAAAATGCGAACGTCTGCAGATAGCTCGCAGGCAGAAAGAGCTAGCCTGGAAAGCTGTTGCTCAGCCTCATCTGCCCATGGCACTGCTCGCACAGAGGCACAGAGACTGGTTCTGCTTGCTTGTCTTGTCCCCTCAAACTTCAAACGTAGCTTAGGTGGTCTGTGCCGGGCGCCTCCGGCAGCCCTGCTCCGAAAATGCAAACGTCTGCAGATAGCTCGCAGGCAGAAAGAGCTAGCCTGGAAAGCTGTTGCTCAGCCTCATCTGCCCATGGCACTGCTCGCACAGAGGCACAGAGACTGGGGCTGCTTGCTTGTCTTGTCCCCTCAACCTTCAAACGTAGCTTAGGTGGTCTGTGCCGGGCGCCTCCGGCAGCCCTGCTCCGAAAATGCAAACGTCTGCAGATAGCTCGCAGGCAGAAAGAGCTAGCCTGGAAAGCTGTTGCTCAGCCTCATCTGCCCATGGCACTGCTCGCACAGAGGCACAGAGACTGGGGCTGCTTGCTTGTCTTGTCCCCTCAAACTTCAAACGTAGCTTAGGTGGTCCGTGCCGGGCGCATCCGGCAGCCCTGCTCCGAAAATGCGAACGTCTGCAGATAGCTCGCAGGCAGAAAGAGCTATCCTGGAAAGCTGTTGTTCAGCCTCATCTGCCCATGGCACTGCTCGCACAGAGGCACAGAGACTGGGGCTGCTTGCTTGTCTTGCCCCCTCAAACTTCAAACGTAGCTTAGGTGGTCTGTGCCGGGCGCCTCCGGCAGCCCTGCTCCGAAAATGCAAACGTCTGCAGATAGCTCGCAGGCAGAAAGAGCTAGCCTGGAAAGCTGTTGCTCCGCCTCATCTGCCCATGGCACTGCTCGCACAGAGGCACAGAGACTGGGGCTGCTTGCTTGTCTTGTCCTCTCACACTTCAAATGTAGCTTAGGTGGTCCGTGCCGGGCGCATCCGGCAGCCCTGCTCCAAAAATGCGAACGTCTGCAGATAGCTCGCAGGCAGAAAGAGCTAGCCTGGAAAGCTGTTGCTCAGCCTCATCTGCCCATGGCACTGCTCGCACAGAGGCACAGAGACTGGGGCTGCTTGCTTGTCTTGTCCCCTCAAACTTCAAATGTAGCTTAGGTGGTCCGTGCCGGGCGCATCCGGCAGCCCTGCTCCGAAAATGCGAATGTCTGCAGATAGCTCGCAGGCAGAAAGAGCTAGCCTGGAAAGCTGTTGCTCAGCCTCATCTGCCCATGGCACTGCTCGCACAGAGGCACAGAGACTGGGGCTGCTTGCTTGTCTTGTCCCCTCAAACTTCAAACGTAGCTTAGGTGGTCCGTGCCGGGCGCCTCCGGCAGCCCTGCTCCGAAAATGCGAACGTCTGCAGATAGCTCGCAGGCAGAAAGAGCTAGCCTGGAAAGCTGTTGCTCAGCCTCATCTGCCCATGGCACTGCTCGCACAGAGGCACAGAGACTGAGGCTGCTTGCTTGTCTTCCCCCTCAAACTTCAAACGTAGCTTAGGTGGTCTGTGTCGGGCGCATCCGGCAGCCCTGCTCCGAAAATGCAAACGTCTGCAGATAGCTCGCAGGCAGAAAGAGCTAGCCTGGAAAGCTGTTGCTCAGCCTCATCTGCCCATGGCACTGCTCGCACAGAGGCCCAGAGACTGGGGCTGCTTGCTTGTCTTGTCCCCTCAAACTTCAAACGTAGCTTAGGTGGTCTGTGCCGGGTGCCTCTGGCAGCCCTGCTCCGAAAATGCAAACGTCTGCAGATAGCTCGCAGGCAGAAAGAGCTAGCCTGGAAAGCTGTTGCTCAGCCTCATCTGCCCATGGCACTGCTCGCACAGAGGCACAGAGACTGGGGCTGCTTGCTTGTCTTGTCCCCTCAAACTTCAAGCGTAGCTTAGGTGGTCCGTGCCGGGCGCCTCCGGCAGCCCTGCTCCGAAAATGCGAACGTCTGCAGATAGCTGGCAGGCAGAAAGAGCTAGCCTGGAAAGCTGTTGCTCAGCCTCATCTGCCCATGGCACTGCTCGCACAGAGGCACAGAGACTGGGGCTGCTTGCTTGTCTTGTCCCCTCAAACTTCAAATGTAGCTTAGGTGGTCTGTGCCGGGCGCATCCGGCAGCCCTGCTCCGAAAATGCGAACGTCTGCAGATAGCTCGCAGGCAGAAAGAGCTAGCCTGGAAAGCTGTTGCTCAGCCTCATCTGCCCATGGCACTGCTCGCACAGAGGCCCAGAGACTGGTTCTGCTTGCTTGTCTTGTCCCCTCAACCTTCAAACGTAGCTTAGGTGGTCTGTTGCGGGCGCCTCCGGCAGCCCTGCTCCGAAAATGCAAACGTCTGCAGATAGCTCGCAGGCAGAAAGAGCTAGCCTGGAAAGCTGTTGCTCAGCCTCATCTGCCCATGGCACTGCTCGCACAGAGGCCCAGAGACTGGGGCTGCTTGCTTGTCTTGTCCCCTCAACCTTCAAACGTAGCTTAGGTGGTCTGTGCCGGGCGCCTCCGGCAGCCCTGCTCCGAAAATGCAAACGTCTGCAGATAGCTCGCAGGCAGAAAGAGCTAGCCTGGAAAGCTGTTGCTCAGCCTCATCTGCCCATGGCACTGCTCGCACAGAGGCACAGAGACTGGGGCTGCTTGCTTGTCTTGCCCCCTCAAACTTCAAACGTAGCTTAGGTGGTCTGTGCCGGGCGCCTCCGGCAGCCCTGCTCCGAAAATGCAAACGTCTGCAGATAGCTCGCAGGCAGAAAGAGCTAGCCTGGAAAGCTGTTGCTCCGCCTCATCTGCCCATGGCACTGCTCGCACAGAGGCACAGAGACTGGGGCTGCTTGATTGTCTTGCCGCCTCAAACTTCAAATGTAGCTTAGGTGGTCCGTGCCGGGCGCCTCCGGCAGCCCTGCTCCGAAAATGCAAACGTCTGCAGATAGCTCGCAGGCAGAAAGAGCTAGCCTGGAAACCTGTTGCTCAGCCTCATCTGCCCATGGCACTGCTCGCACAGAGGCACAGAGACTGAGGCTGCTTGCTTGTCTTCCCCCTCAAACTTCAAACGTAGCTTAGGTGGTCTGTGCCGGGCGCCTCCGGCAGCCCTGCTCCGAAAATGCAAACGTCTTCAGATAGCTCGCAGGCAGAAAGAGCTAGCCTGGAAAGCTGTGGCT
The DNA here is from genome assembly GCF_030867145.1 of Opisthocomus hoazin. NCBI lineage: Eukaryota > Metazoa > Chordata > Aves > Opisthocomiformes > Opisthocomidae > Opisthocomus > Opisthocomus hoazin. The sequence continues at coordinate 352,420 of NW_027449006.1, forward strand.
CAGCCTCATCTGCCCATGGCACTGCTCGCACAGAGGCACAGAGACTGGGGCTGCTTGCTTGTTTTGTCCCCTCAAACTTCAAATGTAGCTTAGGTGGTCTGTGCCGGGCGCATCCGGCAGCCCTGCTCCGAAAATGCGAACGTCTGCAGATAGCTCGCAGGCAGAAAAAGCTAGCCTGGAAAGCTGTTGCTCAGCCTCATCTGCCCATGGCACTGCTCGCACAGAGGCACAGAGACTGGGGCTGCTTGCTTGTTTTGCCCCCTCAAACTTCAAATGTAGCTTAGGTGGTCCGTGCCGGGCGCATCCGGCAGCCCTGCTCCGAAAATGCGAACGTCTGCAGATAGCTGGCAGGCAGAAAGAGCTAGCCTGGAAAGCTGTTGCTCAGCCTCATCTGCCCATGGCACTGCTCGCACAGAGGCACAGAGACTGGGGCTGCTTGCTTGTCTTGTCCCCTCAAACTTCAAATGTAGCTTAGGTGGTCCGTGCCGGCCGCATCCGGCAGCCCTGCTCCGAAAATGCAAATGTCTGCAGATAGCTCGCAGGCAGAAAGAGCTAGCCTGGAAAGCTGTTGCTCAGCCTCATCTGCCCATGGCACTGCTCGCACAGAGGCACAGAGACTGAGGCTGCTTGCTTGTCTTCCCCCTCAAACTTCAAACGTAGCTTAGGTGGTCTGTGTCGGGCGCATCCGGCAGCCCTGCTCCGAAAATGCAAACGTCTGCAGATAGCTCGCAGGCAGAAAGAGCTAGCCTGGAAAGCTGTTGCTCAGCCTCATCTGCCCATGGCACTGCTCGCACAGAGGCCCAGAGACTGGGGCTGCTTGCTTGTCTTGTCCCCTCAAACTTCAAACGTAGCTTAGGTGGTCTGTGCCGGGTGCCTCTGGCAGCCCTGCTCCGAAAATGCAAACGTCTGCAGATAGCTCGCAGGCAGAAAGAGCTAGCCTGGAAAGCTGTTGCTCAGCCTCATCTGCCCATGGCACTGCTCGCACAGAGGCACAGAGACTGGGGCTGCTTGCTTGTCTTGTCCCCTCAAACTTCAAGCGTAGCTTAGGTGGTCCGTGCCGGGCGCCTCCGGCAGCCCTGCTCCGAAAATGCGAACGTCTGCAGATAGCTGGCAGGCAGAAAGAGCTAGCCTGGAAAGCTGTTGCTCAGCCTCATCTGCCCATGGCACTGCTCGCACAGAGGCACAGAGACTGGGGCTGCTTGCTTGTCTTGTCCCCTCAAACTTCAAATGTAGCTTAGGTGGTCTGTGCCGGGCGCATCCGGCAGCCCTGCTCCGAAAATGCGAACGTCTGCAGATAGCTCGCAGGCAGAAAGAGCTAGCCTGGAAAGCTGTTGCTCAGCCTCATCTGCCCATGGCACTGCTCGCACAGAGGCCCAGAGACTGGTTCTGCTTGCTTGTCTTGTCCCCTCAACCTTCAAACGTAGCTTAGGTGGTCTGTTGCGGGCGCCTCCGGCAGCCCTGCTCCGAAAATGCAAACGTCTGCAGATAGCTCGCAGGCAGAAAGAGCTAGCCTGGAAAGCTGTTGCTCAGCCTCATCTGCCCATGGCACTGCTCGCACAGAGGCCCAGAGACTGGGGCTGCTTGCTTGTCTTGTCCCCTCAACCTTCAAACGTAGCTTAGGTGGTCTGTGCCGGGCGCCTCCGGCAGCCCTGCTCCGAAAATGCAAACGTCTGCAGATAGCTCGCAGGCAGAAAGAGCTAGCCTGGAAAGCTGTTGCTCAGCCTCATCTGCCCATGGCACTGCTCGCACAGAGGCACAGAGACTGGGGCTGCTTGCTTGTCTTGCCCCCTCAAACTTCAAACGTAGCTTAGGTGGTCTGTGCCGGGCGCCTCCGGCAGCCCTGCTCCGAAAATGCAAACGTCTGCAGATAGCTCGCAGGCAGAAAGAGCTAGCCTGGAAAGCTGTTGCTCCGCCTCATCTGCCCATGGCACTGCTCGCACAGAGGCACAGAGACTGGGGCTGCTTGATTGTCTTGCCGCCTCAAACTTCAAATGTAGCTTAGGTGGTCCGTGCCGGGCGCCTCCGGCAGCCCTGCTCCGAAAATGCAAACGTCTGCAGATAGCTCGCAGGCAGAAAGAGCTAGCCTGGAAACCTGTTGCTCAGCCTCATCTGCCCATGGCACTGCTCGCACAGAGGCACAGAGACTGAGGCTGCTTGCTTGTCTTCCCCCTCAAACTTCAAACGTAGCTTAGGTGGTCTGTGCCGGGCGCCTCCGGCAGCCCTGCTCCGAAAATGCAAACGTCTTCAGATAGCTCGCAGGCAGAAAGAGCTAGCCTGGAAAGCTGTGGCTCAGCCTCATCTGCCCATGGCACTGCTCGCACAGAGGCACAGAGACTGGGGCTGCTTGCTTGTTTTGTCCCCTCAAACTTCAAATGTAGCTTAGGTGGTCTGTGCCGGGCGCATCCGGCAGCCCTGCTCCGAAAATGCGAACGTCTGCAGATAGCTCGCAGGCAGAAAAAGCTAGCCTGGAAAGCTGTTGCTCAGCCTCATCTGCCCATGGCACTGCTCGCACAGAGGCACAGAGACTGGGGCTGCTTGCTTGTTTTGCCCCCTCAAACTTCAAATGTAGCTTAGGTGGTCCGTGCCGGGCGCATCCGGCAGCCCTGCTCCGAAAATGCGAACGTCTGCAGATAGCTGGCAGGCAGAAAGAGCTAGCCTGGAAAGCTGTTGCTCAGCCTCATCTGCCCATGGCACTGCTCGCACAGAGGCACAGAGACTGGGGCTGCTTGCTTGTCTTGTCCCCTCAAACTTCAAATGTAGCTTAGGTGGTCCGTGCCGGCCGCATCCGGCAGCCCTGCTCCGAAAATGCAAATGTCTGCAGATAGCTCGCAGGCAGAAAGAGCTAGCCTGGAAAGCTGTTGCTCAGCCTCATCTGCCCATGGCACTGCTCGCACAGAGGCACAGAGACTGGGGCTGCTTGCTTGTCTTGCCCCCTCAAACTTCAAACGTAGCTTAGGTGGTCCGTGCCGGGCGCATCCGGCAGCCCTGCTCCAAAAATGCGAACGTCTGCAGATAGCTCGCAGGCAGAAAGAGCTAGCCTGGAAAGCTGTTGCTCAGCCTCATCTGCCCATGGCACTGCTCGCACAGAGGCACAGAGACTGGGGCTGCTTGCTTGTCTTGGCCCCTCAAACTTCAAACGTAGCTTAGGTGGTCCGTGCCGGGCGCCTCCGGCAGCCCTGCTCCGAAAATGCGAACGTCTGCAGATAGCTCGCAGGCAGAAAGAGCTAGCCTGGAAAGCTGTTGCTCAGCCTCATCTGCCCATGGCACTGCTCGCACAGAGGCACAGAGACTGGGGCTGCTTGCTTGTCTTGTCCCCTCAAACTTCAAACGTACCTTAGGTGGTCCGTGCCGGGCGCCTCCGGCAGCCCTGCTCCGAAAATGCAAACGTCTGCAGATAGCTCGCAGGCAGAAAGAGCTAGCATGGAAAGCTGTTGCTCAGCCTCATCTGCCCATGGCACTGCTCGCACAGAGGCACAGAGACTGGGGCTGCTTGCTTGTCTTGTCCCCTCAAACTTCAAATGTAGCTTAGGTGGTCCTTTCCTAGCGCATCCGGCAGCCCTGCTCCGAAAATGCAAACGTCTGCAGATAGCTCGCAGGCAGAAAGAGCTAGCCTGGAAAGCTGTTGCTCAGCCTCATCTGCCCATGGCACTGCTCGCACAGAGGCACAGAGACTGGGGCTGCTTGCTTGTCTTGTCCCCTCAAACTTCAAACGTAGCTTAGGTGGTCCGTGCCGGGCGCCTCCGGCAGCCCTGCTCCGAAAATGCGAACGTCTGCAGATAGCTCGCAGGCAGAAAGAGCTAGCCTGGAAAGCTGTTGCTCAGCCTCATCTGCCCATGGCACTGCTCGCACAGAGGCACAGAGACTGGGGCTGCTTGCTTGTCTTGTCCCCTCAAACTTCAAATGTAGCTTAGGTGGTCCGTGCCGGGCGCCTCCGGCAGCCCTGCTCCGAAAATGCGAACGTCTGCAGACAGCTCACAGGCAGAAAGAGCTAGCCTGGAAAGCTGTTGCTCAGCCTCATCTGCCCATGGCACTGCTCGCACAGAGGCACAGAGACTGGGGCTGCTTGCTTGTCTTGTCCCCTCAAACTTCAAACGTAGCTTAGGTGGTCTGTGCCGGGAGCCTCCGGCAGCCCTGCTCCAAAAATGCGAACGTCTGCAGATAGATCGCAGGCAGAAAGAGCTAGCCTGGAAAGCTGTTGCTCAGCCTCATCTGCCCATGGCACTGCTCGCACAGAGGCACAGAGACTGGGGCTGCTTGCTTGTTTTGCCCCCTCAAACTTCAAACGTAGCTTAGGTGGTCCGTGCCGGGCGCCTCCGGCAGCCCTGCTCCGAAAATGCGAACGTCTGCAGATAGCTCGCAGGCAGAAAGAGCTAGCCTGGAAAGCTGTTGCTCAGCCTCATCTGCCCATGGCACTGCTCGCACAGAGGCAAAGAGACTGGGCCTGCTTGCTTGTTTTGTCCCCTCAAACTTCAAATGTAGCTTAGGTGGTCTGTGCCGGGCGCATTCGGCAGCCCTGCTCCGAAAATGCGAACGTCTGCAGATAGCTCGCAGGCAGAAAAAGCTAGCCTGGAAAGCTGTTGCTCAGCCTCATCTGCCCATGGCACTGCTCGCACAGAGGCACAGAGACTGGGGCTGCTTGCTTGTTTTGCCCCCTCAAACTTCAAATGTAGCTTAGGTGGTCCGTGCCGGGCGCATCCGGCAGCCCTGCTCCGAAAATGCGAACGTCTGCAGATAGCTGGCAGGCAGAAAGAGCTAGCCTGGAAAGCTGTTGCTCAGCCTCATCTGCCCATGGCACTGCTCGCACAGAGGCACAGAGACTGGGGCTGCTTGCTTGTCTTGTCCCCTCAAACTTCAAATGTAGCTTAGGTGGTCCGTGCCGGCCGCATCCGGCAGCCCTGCTCCGAAAATGCAAATGTCTGCAGATAGCTGGCAGGCAGAAAGAGCTAGCCTGGAAAGCTGTTGCTCAGCCTCATCTGCCCATGGCACTGCTCGCACAGAGGCACAGAGACTGGGGCTGCTTGCTTGTCTTGTCCCCTCAAACTTCAAACGTAGCTTAGGTGGTCCGTGCCGGGCGCATCCGGCAGCCCTGCTCCAAAAATGCAAACGTCTGCAGATAGCTCGCAGGCAGAAAGAGCTAGCCTGGAAAGCTGTTGCTCAGCCTCATCTGCCCATGGCACTGCTCGCACAGAGGCACAGAGACTGGGGCTGCTTGCTTGTCTTGGCCCCTCAAACTTCAAACGTAGCTTAGGTGGTCCGTGCTGGGCGCCTCCGGCAGCCCTGCTCCGAAAATGCGAACGTCTGCAGATAGCTCGCAGGCAGAAAGAGCTAGCCTGGAAAGCTGTTGCTCAGCCTCATCTGCCCATGGCACTGCTCGCACAGAGGCACAGAGACTGGGGCTGCTTGCTTGTCTTGTCCCCTCAAACTTCAAACGTAGCTTAGGTGGTCCGTGCCGGGCGCATCCGGCAGCCCTGCTCCGAAAATGCGAACGTCTGCAGATAGCTCGCAGGCAGAAAGAGCTAGCCTGGAAAGCTGTTGCTCAGCCTCATCTGCCCATGGCACTGCTCGCACAGAGGCACAGAGACTGGGGCTGCTTGCTTGTCTTGTCCCCTCAAACTTCCAATGTATCTTAGGTGGTCCGTGCCGGGCGCCTCCGGCAGCCCTGCTCCGAAAATGCGAACGTCTGCAGACAGCTCACAGGCAGAAAGAGCTAGCCTGGAAAGCTGTTGCTCAGCCTCATCTGCCCATGGCACTGCTCGCACAGAGGCACAGAGACTGGGGCTGCTTGCTTGTCTTGTCCCCTCAAACTTCAAACGTAGCTTAGGTGGTCTGTGCCGGGAGCCTCCGGCAGCCCTGCTCCAAAAATGCGAACGTCTGCAGATAGATCGCAGGCAGAAAGAGCTAGCCTGGAAAGCTGTTGCTCAGCCTCATCTGCCCATGGCACTGCTCGCACAGAGGCACAGAGACTGGGGCTGCTTGCTTGTCTTGTCACCTCAAACTTCAAACGTATCTTAGGTGGTCCGTGCCGGGCGCCTCTGGCAGCCCTGCTCCGAAAATGCAAACGTCTGCAGATAGCTCGCAGGCAGAAAGAGCTAGCCTGGAAAGCTGTTGCTCAGCCTCATCTGCCCATGGCACTGCTCGCACAGAGGCACAGAGACTGGGGCTGCTTGCTTGTCTTGTCCCCTCAAACTTCAAACGTAGCTTAGGTGGTCCGTGCCGGGCGCCTCCGGCAGCCCTGCTCTGAAAATGCGAACGTCTGCAGATAGCTCGCAGGCAGAAAGAGCTAGCCTGGAAAGCTGTTGCTCAGCCTCATCTGCCCATGGCACTGCTCGCACAGAGGCACAGAGACTGGGGCTGCTTGCTTGTCTTGCCCCCTCAAACTTCAAACGTAGCTTAGGTGGTCTGTGCCGGGCGCCTCCTGCAGCCCTGCTCCGAAAATGCGAACGTCTGCAGATAGCTCGCAGGCAGAAAGAGCTAGCCTGGAAAGCTGTTGCTCAGCCTCATCTGCCCATGGCACTGCTCGCACAGAGGCACAGAGACTGAGGCTGCTTGCTTGTCTTCCCCCTCAAACTTCAAACGTAGCTTAGGTGGTCCGTGCCGGGCGCATCCGGCAGCCCTGCTCCGAAAATGCAAACGTCTGCAGATAGCTCGCAGGCAGAAAGAGCTATCCTGGAAAGCTGTTGCTCAGCCTCATCTGCCCATGGCACTGCTCGCACAGAGGCACAGAGACTGGGGCTGCTTGCTTGTCTTGTCCCCTCAAACTTCAAATGTAGCTTAGGTGGTCCGTGCCGGTCGCATCCGGCAGCCCTGCTCCGAAAATGCGAACGTCTGCAGATAGCTCGCAGGCAGAAAGAGCTAGCCTGGAAAGCTGTTGCTCAGCCTCATCTGCCCATGGCACTGCTCGCACAGAGGCACAGAGACTGGGGCTGCTTGCTTGTCTTGTCCCCTCAAACTTCAAACGTAGCTTACGTGGTCCGTGCCGGGCGCATCCGGCAGCCCTGCTCCGAAAATGCAAACGTCTGCAGACAGCTCACAGGCAGAAAGAGCTAGCCTGGAAAGCTGTTGCTCAGCCTCATCTGCCCATGGCACTGCTCGCACAGAGGCACAGAGACTGGGGCTGCTTGCTTGTCTTGTCCCCTCAAACTTCAAACGTATCTTAGGTGGTCTGTGCCGGGAGCCTCCGGCAGCCCTGCTCCAAAAATGCGAACGTCTGCAGATAGCTCGCAGGCAGAAAGAGCTAGCCTGGAAAGCTGTTGCTCAGCCTCATCTGCCCATGGCACTGCTCGCACAGAGGCACAGAGACTGGGGCTGCTTGCTTGTTTTGTCCCCTCAAACTTCAAACGTATCTTAGGTGGTCCGTGCCGGGCGCCTCCGGCAGCCCTGCTCCGAAAATGCAAACGTCTGCAGATAGCTCGCAGGCAGAAAGAGCTAGCCTGGAAAGCTGTTGCTCAGCCTCATCTGCCCATGGCACTGCTCGCACAGAGGCACAGAGACTGGGGCTGCTTGCTTGTCTTCTCCCCTCAAACTTCAAACGTAGCTTAGGTGGTCTGTGCCGGGCGCCTCCGGCAGCCCTGCTTCGAAAATGCGAACGTCTGCAGATAGCTCTCAGGCAGAAAGAGCTAGCCTAGAAAGCTGTTGCTCAGCCTCATCTGCCCATGGCACTGCTCGCACAGAGGCACAGAGACTGGGGCTGCTTGCTTGTCTTGTCCCCTCAAAGTTCAAATGTAACTTAGGTGGTCCGTGCCGGGCGCATCCGGCAGCCCTGCTCCGAAAATGCGAACGTCTGCAGATAGCTCGCAGGCAGAAAGAGCTAGCCTGGAAAGCTGTTGCTCAGCCTCATCTGCCCATGGCACTGCTCGCACAGAGGCACAGAGACTGGGGCTGCTTGCTTGTCTTGTCCCCTCAAACTTCAAACGTAGCTTAGGTGGTCCGTGCCGGGCGCTTCCGTCAGCCCTGCTCTGAAAATGCGAACGTCTGCAGATAGCTCGCAGGCAGAAAGAGCTAGCCTGGAAAGCTGTTGCTCAGCCTCATCTGCCCATGGCACTGCTCGCACAGAGGCACAGAGACTGGGGCTGCTTGCTTGTCTTGCCCCCTCAAACTTCAAACGTAGCTTAGGTGGTCCGTGCCAGGCGCCTCCGGCAGCTCTGCTCCGAAAATGCGAACGTCTGCAGATAGCTCGCAGGCAGAAAGAGCTAGCCTGGAAAGCTGTTGCTCAGCCTCATCTGCCCATGGCACTGCTCGCACAGAGGCACAGAGACTGGGGCTGCTTGCTTGTCTTGTCCCCTCAAACTTCAAACGTAGCTTAGGTGCTCCGTGCCGGGCGCATCCGGCAGCCCTGCTCTGAAAATGCGAACGTCTGCAGATAGCTCGCAGGCAGAAAGAGCTAGCCTGGAAAGCTGTTGCTCAGCCTCATCTGCCCATGGCACTGCTCGCACAGAGGCACAGAGACTGCGGCTGCTTGCTTGTCTTGTCCCCTCAAACTTCAAACGTATCTTAGGTGGTCCGTGCCGGGCGCATCCGGCAGCCCTGCTCCGAAAATGCAAACGTCTGCAGATAGCTCGCAGGCAGAAAGAGCTAGCCTGGAAAGCTGTTGCTCAGCCTCATCTGCCCATGGCACTGCTCGCACAGAGGCACAGAGACTGGGGCTGCTTGCTTGTCTTGTCCCCTCAAACTTCAAACGTAGCTTAGGTGGTCTGTGCCAGGCGCCTCCGGCAGCCCTGCTCCGAAAATGCAAACGTCTGCAGATAGCTCGCAGGCAGAAAGAGCTAGCCTGGAAAGCTGTTGCTCAGCCTCATCTGCCCATGGCACTGCTCGCACAGAGGCACAGAGACTGGGGCTGCTTGCTTGTCTTGTCCCCTCAAACTTCAAACGTAGCTTAGGTGGTCCGTTTCCCGGCGCCTCCGGCAGCCCTGCTCCGAAAATGCAAACGTCTGCAGATAGCTCGCAGGTAGAAAGAGCTAGCCTGGAAAGCTGTTGCTCAGCCTCATCTGCCCATGGCACTGCTCGCACAGAGGCACAGAGACTGGGGCTGCTTGCTTGTCTTGTCCCCTCAAACTTCAAACGTAGCTTAGGTGGTCTGTGCCGGGCGCCTCCGGCAGCCCTGCTCCAAAAATGCGAACGTCTGCAGATAGCTCGCAGGCAGAAAGAGCTAGCCTGGAAAGCTGTTGCTCAGCCTCATCTGCCCATGGCACTGCTCGCACAGAGGCACAGAGACTGGGGCTGATTGCTTGTCTTGCCCCCTCAAACTTCAAATGTAACTTAGGTGGTCCGTGCCGGGCGCATCCGGCAGCCCTGCTCCGAAAATGCGAACGTCTGCAGATAGCTCGCAGGCAGAAAGAGCTAGCCTGGAAAGCTGTTGCTCAGCCTCATCTGCCCATGGCACTGCTCGCACAGAGGCACAGAGACTGGGGCTGCTTGCTTGTCTTGTCCCCTCAAACTTCAAACGTAGCTTAGGTGGTCCGTGCCAGGCGCCTCCGGCAGCTCTGCTCCGAAAATGCGAACGTCTGCAGATAGCTCGCAGGCAGAAAGAGCTAGCCTGGAAAGCTGTTGCTCAGCCTCATCTGCCCATGGCACTGCTCGCACAGAGGCACAGAGACTGGGGCTGCTTGCTTGTCTTGTCCCCTCAAACTTCAAACGTAGCTTAGGTGCTCCGTGCCGGGCGCATCCGGCAGCCCTGCTCTGAAAATGCGAACGTCTGCAGATAGCTCGCAGGCAGAAAGAGCTAGCCTGGAAAGCTGTTGCTCAGCCTCATCTGCCCATGGCACTGCTCGCACAGAGGCACAGAGACTGCGGCTGCTTGCTTGTCTTGTCCCCTCAAACTTCAAACGTATCTTAGGTGGTCCGTGCCGGGCGCCTCCGGCAGCCCTGCTCCGAAAATGCAAACGTCTGCAGATAGCTCGCAGGCAGAAAGAGCTAGCCTGGAAAGCTGTTGCTCAGCCTCATCTGCCCATGGCACTGCTCGCACAGAGGCACAGAGACTGGGGCTGCTTGCTTGTCTTGCCCCCTCAAACTTCAAACGTAGCTTAGGTGGTCTGTGCCAGGCGCCTCCGGCAGCCCTGCTCCGAAAATGCAAACGTCTGCAGATAGCTCGCAGGCAGAAAGAGCTAGCCTGGAAAGCTGTTGCTCAGCCTCATCTGCCCATGGCACTGCTCGCACAGAGGCACAGAGACTGGGGCTGCTTGCTTGTCTTGTCCCCTCAAACTTCAAACGTAGCTTAGGTGGTCCGTGCCGGGCGCCTCTGGCAGCCCTGCTCTCAAAATGCAAACGTCTGCAGATAGCTCGCAGGCAGAAAGAGCTAGCCTGGAAAGCTGTTGCTCAGCCTCATCTGCCCATGGCACTGCTCGCACAGAGGCACAGAGACTGGGGCTGCTTGCTTGTCTTGTCCCCTCAAACTTCAAATGTAGCTTAGGTGGTCCGTGCCGGGCGCATCCAGCAGCCCTGCACCGAAAATGCGAACGTCTGCAGATAGCTCGCAGGCAGAAAGAGCTAGCCTGGAAAGCTGTTGCTCAGCCTCATCTGCCCATGGCACTGCTCGCACAGAGGCACAGAGACTGCGGCTGCTTGCTTGTCTTGCCCCCTCAAACTTCAAACGTAGCTTAGGTGGCCCGTGACGGGCGACTCCGGCAGCCCTGCTCCGAAAAAGCAAACGTCTGCAGAGAGCTCGCAGGCAGAAAGAGCTAGCCTGGAAAGCTGTTGCTCAGCCTCATCTGCCCATGGCACTGCTCGCACAGAGGCACAGAGACTGGGGCTGCTTGCTTGTCTTGTCCCCTCAAACTTCAAACGTAGCTTAGGTGGTCTGTGCCGGGCACCTCCGGCAGCCCTGCTCCGAAAATGCGAACGTCTGCAGATAGCTCGCAGGCAGAAAGAGCTAGCCTAGAAAGCTGTTGCTCAGCCTCATCTGCCCATGGCACTGCTCGCACAGAGGCACAGAGACTGGGGCTGCTTGCTTGTCTTGTCCCCTCAAACTTCAAATGTAACTTAGGTGGTCCGTGCCGGGCGCATCCGGCAGCCCTGCTCCGAAAATGCGAACGTCTGCAGATAGCTCGCAGGCAGAAAGAGCTAGCCTGGAAAGCTGTTGCTCAGCCTCATCTGCCCATGGCACTGCTCGCACAGAGGCACAGGACTGGGGCTGCTTGCTTGTCTTCTCCCCTCAAACTTCAAACGTAGCTTAGGTGGTCTGTGCCGGGCGCTTCCGTCAGCCCTGCTCTGAAAATGCGAACGTCTGCAGATAGCTCGCAGGCAGAAAGAGCTAGCCTGGAAAGCTGTTGCTCAGCCTCATCTGCCCATGGCACTGCTCGCACAGAGGCACAGAGACTGGGGCTGCTTGCTTGTCTTGTCCCCTCAAACTTCAAACGTAGCTTAGGTGGTCCGTGCCGGGCGCCTCCGGCAGCTCTGCTCCGAAAATGCGAACGTCTGCAGATAGCTCGCAGGCAGAAAGAGCTAGCCTGGAAAGCTGTTGCTCAGCCTCATCTGCCCATGGCACTGCTCGCACAGAGGCACAGAGACTGGGGCTGCTTGCTTGTCTTGTCCCCTCAAACTTCAAATGTAACTTAGGTGGTCCGTGCCGGGCGCATCCGGCAGCCCTGCTCCAAAAATGCGAACGTCTGCAGATAGCTCGCAGGCAGAAAGAGCTAGCCTGGAAAGCTGTTGCTCAGCCTCATCTGCCCATGGCACTGCTCGCACAGAGGCACAGAGACTGGGGCTGCTTGCTTGTCTTGTCCCCTCAAACTTCAAACGTAGCTTAGGTGGTCCGTGCCGGGCGCATCCGGCAGCCCTGCTCTGAAAATGCAAACGTCTGCAGATAGCTCGCAGGCAGAAAGAGCTAGCCTGGAAAGCTGTTGCTCAGCCTCATCTGCCCATGGCACTGCTCGCACAGAGGCACAGAGACTGGGGCTGCTTGCTTGTCTTGCCCCCTCAAACTTCAAACGTAGCTTAGGTGGTCCGTGCCGGGCGCCTCCGGCAGCTCTGCTCCGAAAATGCGAACGTCTGCAGATAGCTCGCAGGCAGAAAGAGCTAGCCTGGAAAGCTGTTGCTCAGCCTCATCTGCCCATGGCACTGCTCGCACAGAGGCACAGAGACTGGGGCTGCTTGCTTGTCTTGTCCCCTCAAACTTCAAACGTAGCTTAGGTGGTCCGTGCCGGGCGCCTCCGGCAGCCCTGCTCCGAAAATGCGAACGTCTGCAGATAGCTCGCAGGCAGAAAGAGCTAGCCTGGAAAGCTGTTGCTCAGCCTCATCTGCCCATGGCACTGCTCGCACAGAGGCACAGAGACTTGGGCTGCTTGCTTGTCTTGTCCCCTCAAAGTTCAAATGTAACTTAGGTGGTCCGTTCCTAGCGCATCCGGCAGCCCTGCTCTGAAAATGCGAACGTCTGCAGATATCTCGCAGGCAGAAAGTGTTAGCCTGGAAAGCTGTTGCTCAGCCTCATCTGCCAATGGCACTGCTCGCACAGAGGCACAGAAACTGGGGCTGCTTGCTTGTCTTGTCCCCTCAAACTTCAAACGTAGCTTAGGTGGTCCGTTTCCCGGCGCCTCCGGCAGCCCTGCTCCGAAAATGCAAACGTCTGCAGATAGCTCGCAGGCAGAAAGAGCTAGCCTGGAAAGCTGTTGCTCAGCCTCATCTGCCCATGGCACTGCTCGCACAGAGGCACAGAGACTGGGGCTGCTTGCTTGTCTTGTCCCCTCAAACTTCAAACGTAGCTTAGGTGGTCTGTGCCGGGCGCCTCCGGCAGCCCTGCTCCAAAAATGCGAACGTCTGCAGATAGCTCGCAGGCAGAAAGAGCTAGCCTGGAAAGCTGTTGCTCAGCCTCATCTGCCCATGGCACTGCTCGCACAGAGGCACAGAGACTGGGGCTGATTGCTTGTCTTGCCCCCTCAAACTTCAAATGTAACTTAGGTGGTCCGTGCCGGGCGCATCCGGCAGCCCTGCTCCGAAAATGCAAACGTCTGCAGATAGCTCGCAGGCAGAAAGAGCTAGCCTGGAAAGCTGTTGCTCAGCCTCATCTGCCCATGGCACTGCTCGCACAGAGGCACAGAGACTGGGGCTGCTTGCTTGTCTTGTCCCCTCAAACTTCAAACGTAGCTTAGGTGGTCCGTGCCGGGCGCTTCCGTCAGCCCTGCTCTGAAAATGCGAACGTCTGCAGATAGCTCGCAGGCAGAAAGAGCTAGCCTGGAAAGCTGTTGCTCAGCCTCATCTGCCCATGGCACTGCTCGCACAGAGGCACAGAGACTGGGGCTGCTTGCTTGTCTTGTCCCCTCAAACTTCAAATGTAGCTTAGGTGGTCCGTTCCTAGCGCCTCCGGCAGCCCTGCTCCGAAAATGCGAACGTCTGCAGATATCTCGCAGGCAGAAAGTGTTAGCCTGGAAAGCTGTTGCTCAGCCTCATCTGCCCATGGCACTGCTCGCACAGAGGCACAGAGACTGGGGCTGCTTGCTTGTCTTGTCCCCTCAAACTTCAAACGTAGCTTAGGTGGTCTGTGCCGGGCGCTTCCGTCAGCCCAGCTCTGAAAATGCGAACGTCTGCAGATAGCTCGCAGGCAGAAAGAGCTAGCCTGGAAAGCTGTTGCTCAGCCTCATCTGCCCATGGCACTGCTCGCACAGAGGCACAGAGACTGGGGCTGCTTGCTTGTCTTGTCCCCTCAAACTTCAAACGTAGCTTAGGTGGTCCGTGCCGGGCGCCTCCGGCAGCTCTGCTCCGAAAATGCGAACGTCTGCAGATAGCTCGCAGGCAGAAAGAGCTAGCCTGGAAAGCTGTTGCTCAGCCTCATCTGCCCATGGCACTGCTCGCACAGAGGCACAGAGACTGGGGCTGCTTGCTTGTCTTGTCCCCTCAAAGTTGAAATGTAACTTAGGTGGTCCGTTCCTAGCGCATCCGGCAGCCCTGCTCCGAAAATGCGAACGTCTGCAGATATCTCGCAGGCAGAAAGTGTTAGCCTGGAAAGCTGTTGCTCAGCCTCATCTGCCAATGGCACTGCTCGCACAGAGGCACAGAGACTGGGGCTGCTTGCTTGTCTTGTCCCCTCAAACTTCAAACGTAGCTTAGGTGCTCCGTGCCGGGCGCCTCCGGCAGCCCTGCTCTGAAAATGCGAACGTCTGCAGATAGCTCGCAGGCAGAAAGAGCTAGCCTGGAAAGCTGTTGCTCAGCCTCATCTGCCCATGGCACTGCTCGCACAGAGGCACAGAGACTGGGGCTGCTTGCTTGTCTTGTCCCCTCAAACTTCAAACGTAGCTTAGGTGGTCCGTGCCGGGCGCCTCCGGCAGCCCTGCTCCGAAAATGCAAACGTCTGCAGATAGCTCGCAGGCAGAAAGAGCTAGCCTGGAAAGCTGTTGCTCAGCCTCATCTGCCCATGGCACTGCTCGCACAGAGGCACAGAGACTGGGGCTGCTTGCTTGTCTTGTCCCCTCAAACTTCAAACGTAGCTTAGGTGGTCTGTGCCAGGCGCCTCCGGCAGCCCTGCTCCGAAAATGCAAACGTCTGCAGATAGCTCGCAGGCAGAAAGAGCTAGCCTGGAAAGCTGTTGCTCAGCCTCATCTGCCCATGGCACTGCTCGCACAGAGGCACAGAGACTGGGGCTGCTTGCTTGTCTTGTCCCCTCAAACTTCAAACGTAGCTTAGGTGGTCCGTGCCGGGCGCCTCTGGCAGCCCTGCTCTCAAAATGCAAACGTCTGCAGATAGCTCGCAGGCAGAAAGAGCTAGCCTGGAAAGCTGTTGCTCAGCCTCATCTGCCGATGGCACTGCTCGCACAGAGGCACAGAGACTGGGGCTGCTTGCTTGTCTTGTCCCCTCAAACTTCAAATGTAGCTTAGGTGGTCCGTGCCGGGCGCATCCAGCAGCCCTGCACCGAAAATGCGAACGTCTGCAGATAGCTCGCAGGCAGAAAGAGCTAGCCTGGAAAGCTGTTGCTCAGCCTCATCTGCCCATGGCACTGCTCGCACAGAGGCACAGAGACTGCGGCTGCTTGCTTGTCTTGCCCCCTCAAACTTCAAACGTAGCTTAGGTGGCCCGTGACGGGCGACTCCGGCAGCCCTGCTCCGAAAATGCAAACGTCTGCAGAGAGCTCGCAGGCAGAAAGAGCTAGCCTGGAAAGCTGTTGCTCAGCCTCATCTGCCCATGGCACTGCTCGCACAGAGGCACAGAGACTGGGGCTGCTTGCTTGTCTTGTCCCCTCAAACTTCAAACGTAGCTTAGGTGGTCTGTGCCGGGCACCTCCGGCAGCCCTGCTCCGAAAATGCGAACGTCTGCAGATAGCTCGCAGGCAGAAAGAGCTAGCCTAGAAAGCTGTTGCTCAGCCTCATCTGCCCATGGCACTGCTCGCACAGAGGCACAGAGACTGGGGCTGCTTGCTTGTCTTGTCCCCTCAAACTTCAAATGTAACTTAGGTGGTCCGTGCCGGGCGCATCCGGCAGCCCTGCTCCGAAAATGCGAACGTCTGCAGATAGCTCGCAGGCAGAAAGAGCTAGCCTGGAAAGCTGTTGCTCAGCCTCATCTGCCCATGGCACTGCTCGCACAGAGGCACAGGACTGGGGCTGCTTGCTTGTCTTGTCCCCTCAAACTTCAAACGTAGCTTAGGTGGTCCGTGCCGGGCGCTTCCGTCAGCCCTGCTCTGAAAATGCGAACGTCTGCAGATAGCTCGCAGGCAGAAAGAGCTAGCCTGGAAAGCTGTTGCTCAGCCTCATCTGCCCATGGCACTGCTCGCACAGAGGCACAGAGACTGGGGCTGCTTGCTTGTCTTGTCCCCTCAAACTTCAAACGTAGCTTAGGTGGTCCGTGCCGGGCGCATCCGGCAGCCCTGCTCTGAAAATGCAAACGTCTGCAGATAGCTCGCAGGCAGAAAGAGCTAGCCTGGAAAGCTGTTGCTCAGCCTCATCTGCCCATGGCACTGCTCGCACAGAGGCACAGAGACTGGGGCTGCTTGCTTGTCTTGCCCCCTCAAACTTCAAACGTAGCTTAGGTGGTCCGTGCCGGGCGCCTCCGGCAGCTCTGCTCCGAAAATGCGAACGTCTGCAGATAGCTCGCAGGCAGAAAGAGCTAGCCTGGAAAGCTGTTGCTCAGCCTCATCTGCCCATGGCACTGCTCGCACAGAGGCACAGAGACTGGGGCTGCTTGCTTGTCTTGTCCCCTCAAACTTCAAACGTAGCTTAGGTGGTCCGTGCCGGGCGCCTCCGGCAGCCCTGCTCCGAAAATGCGAACGTCTGCAGATAGCTCGCAGGCAGAAAGAGCTAGCCTGGAAAGCTGTTGCTCAGCCTCATCTGCCCATGGCACTGCTCGCACAGAGGCACAGAGACTTGGGCTGCTTGCTTGTCTTGTCCCCTCAAAGTTCAAATGTAACTTAGGTGGTCCGTTCCTAGCGCATCCGGCAGCCCTGCTCTGAAAATGCGAACGTCTGCAGATATCTCGCAGGCAGAAAGTGTTAGCCTGGAAAGCTGTTGCTCAGCCTCATCTGCCAATGGCACTGCTCGCACAGAGGCACAGAAACTGGGGCTGCTTGCTTGTCTTGTCCCCTCAAACTTCAAACGTAGCTTAGGTGGTCCGTTTCCCGGCGCCTCCGGCAGCCCTGCTCCGAAAATGCAAACGTCTGCAGATAGCTCGCAGGCAGAAAGAGCTAGCCTGGAAAGCTGTTGCTCAGCCTCATCTGCCCATGGCACTGCTCGCACAGAGGCACAGAGACTGGGGCTGCTTGCTTGTCTTGTCCCCTCAAACTTCAAACGTAGCTTAGGTGGTCTGTGCCGGGCGCCTCCGGCAGCCCTGCTCCAAAAATGCGAACGTCTGCAGATAGCTCGCAGGCAGAAAGAGCTAGCCTGGAAAGCTGTTGCTCAGCCTCATCTGCCCATGGCACTGCTCGCACAGAGGCACAGAGACTGGGGCTGATTGCTTGTCTTGCCCCCTCAAACTTCAAATGTAACTTAGGTGGTCCGTGCCGGGCGCATCCGGCAGCCCTGCTCCGAAAATGCAAACGTCTGCAGATAGCTCGCAGGCAGAAAGAGCTAGCCTGGAAAGCTGTTGCTCAGCCTCATCTGCCCATGGCACTGCTCGCACAGAGGCACAGAGACTGGGGCTGCTTGCTTGTCTTGTCCCCTCAAACTTCAAACGTAGCTTAGGTGGTCCGTGCCGGGCGCTTCCGTCAGCCCTGCTCTGAAAATGCGAACGTCTGCAGATAGCTCGCAGGCAGAAAGAGCTAGCCTGGAAAGCTGTTGCTCAGCCTCATCTGCCCATGGCACTGCTCGCACAGAGGCACAGAGACTGGGGCTGCTTGCTTGTCTTGTCCCCTCAAACTTCAAATGTAGCTTAGGTGGTCCGTTCCTAGCGCCTCCGGCAGCCCTGCTCCGAAAATGCGAACGTCTGCAGATATCTCGCAGGCAGAAAGTGTTAGCCTGGAAAGCTGTTGCTCAGCCTCATCTGCCCATGGCACTGCTCGCACAGAGGCACAGAGACTGGGGCTGCTTGCTTGTCTTGTCCCCTCAAACTTCAAACGTAGCTTAGGTGGTCTGTGCCGGGCGCTTCCGTCAGCCCAGCTCTGAAAATGCGAACGTCTGCAGATAGCTCGCAGGCAGAAAGAGCTAGCCTGGAAAGCTGTTGCTCAGCCTCATCTGCCCATGGCACTGCTCGCACAGAGGCACAGAGACTGGGGCTGCTTGCTTGTCTTGTCCCCTCAAACTTCAAACGTAGCTTAGGTGGTCCGTGCCGGGCGCCTCCGGCAGCTCTGCTCCGAAAATGCGAACGTCTGCAGATAGCTCGCAGGCAGAAAGAGCTAGCCTGGAAAGCTGTTGCTCAGCCTCATCTGCCCATGGCACTGCTCGCACAGAGGCACAGAGACTGGGGCTGCTTGCTTGTCTTGTCCCCTCAAAGTTGAAATGTAACTTAGGTGGTCCGTTCCTAGCGCATCCGGCAGCCCTGCTCCGAAAATGCGAACGTCTGCAGATATCTCGCAGGCAGAAAGTGTTAGCCTGGAAAGCTGTTGCTCAGCCTCATCTGCCAATGGCACTGCTCGCACAGAGGCACAGAGACTGGGGCTGCTTGCTTGTCTTGTCCCCTCAAACTTCAAACGTAGCTTAGGTGCTCCGTGCCGGGCGCCTCCGGCAGCCCTGCTCTGAAAATGCGAACGTCTGCAGATAGCTCGCAGGCAGAAAGAGCTAGCCTGGAAAGCTGTTGCTCAGCCTCATCTGCCCATGGCACTGCTCGCACAGAGGCACAGAGACTGGGGCTGCTTGCTTGTCTTGTCCCCTCAAACTTCAAACGTAGCTTAGGTGGTCCGTGCCGGGCGCCTCCGGCAGCCCTGCTCCGAAAATGCAAACGTCTGCAGATAGCTCGCAGGCAGAAAGAGCTAGCCTGGAAAGCTGTTGCTCAGCCTCATCTGCCCATGGCACTGCTCGCACAGAGGCACAGAGACTGGGGCTGCTTGCTTGTCTTGTCCCCTCAAACTTCAAACGTAGCTTAGGTGGTCTGTGCCAGGCGCCTCCGGCAGCCCTGCTCCGAAAATGCAAACGTCTGCAGATAGCTCGCAGGCAGAAAGAGCTAGCCTGGAAAGCTGTTGCTCAGCCTCATCTGCCCATGGCACTGCTCGCACAGAGGCACAGAGACTGGGGCTGCTTGCTTGTCTTGTCCCCTCAAACTTCAAACGTAGCTTAGGTGGTCCGTGCCGGGCGCCTCTGGCAGCCCTGCTCTCAAAATGCAAACGTCTGCAGATAGCTCGCAGGCAGAAAGAGCTAGCCTGGAAAGCTGTTGCTCAGCCTCATCTGCCCATGGCACTGCTCGCACAGAGGCACAGAGACTGGGGCTGCTTGCTTGCCTTGTCCCCTCAAACTTCAAATGTAGCTTAGGTGGTCCGTGCCGGGCGCATCCAGCAGCCCTGCACCGAAAATGCGAACGTCTGCAGATAGCTCGCAGGCAGAAAGAGCTAGCCTGGAAAGCTGTTGCTCAGCCTCATCTGCCCATGGCACTGCTCGCACAGAGGCACAGAGACTGCGGCTGCTTGCTTGTCTTGCCCCCTCAAACTTCAAACGTAGCTTAGGTGGCCCGTGACGGGCGACTCCGGCAGCCCTGCTCCGAAAATGCAAACGTCTGCAGAGAGCTCGCAGGCAGAAAGAGCTAGCCTGGAAAGCTGTTGCTCAGCCTCATCTGCCCATGGCACTGCTCGCACAGAGGCACAGAGACTGGGGCTGCTTGCTTGTCTTGTCCCCTCAAACTTCAAACGTAGCTTAGGTGGTCTGTGCCGGGCACCTCCGGCAGCCCTGCTCCGAAAATGCGAACGTCTGCAGATAGCTCGCAGGCAGAAAGAGCTAGCCTAGAAAGCTGTTGCTCAGCCTCATCTGCCCATGGCACTGCTCGCACAGAGGCACAGAGACTGGGGCTGCTTGCTTGTCTTGTCCCCTCAAACTTCAAATGTAACTTAGGTGGTCCGTGCCGGGCGCATCCGGCAGCCCTGCTCCGAAAATGCGAACGTCTGCAGATAGCTCGCAGGCAGAAAGAGCTAGCCTGGAAAGCTGTTGCTCAGCCTCATCTGCCCATGGCACTGCTCGCACAGAGGCACAGGACTGGGGCTGCTTGCTTGTCTTGTCCCCTCAAACTTCAAACGTAGCTTAGGTGGTCCGTGCCGGGCGCTTCCGTCAGCCCTGCTCTGAAAATGCGAACGTCTGCAGATAGCTCGCAGGCAGAAAGAGCTAGCCTGGAAAGCTGTTGCTCAGCCTCATCTGCCCATGGCACTGCTCGCACAGAGGCACAGAGACTGGGGCTGCTTGCTTGTCTTGTCCCCTCAAACTTCAAACGTAGCTTAGGTGGTCCGTGCCGGGCGCATCCGGCAGCCCTGCTCTGAAAATGCAAACGTCTGCAGATAGCTCGCAGGCAGAAAGAGCTAGCCTGGAAAGCTGTTGCTCAGCCTCATCTGCCCATGGCACTGCTCGCACAGAGGCACAGAGACTGGGGCTGCTTGCTTGTCTTGCCCCCTCAAACTTCAAACGTAGCTTAGGTGGTCCGTGCCGGGCGCCTCCGGCAGCTCTGCTCCGAAAATGCGAACGTCTGCAGATAGCTCGCAGGCAGAAAGAGCTAGCCTGGAAAGCTGTTGCTCAGCCTCATCTGCCCATGGCACTGCTCGCACAGAGGCACAGAGACTGGGGCTGCTTGCTTGTCTTGTCCCCTCAAACTTCAAACGTAGCTTAGGTGGTCCGTGCCGGGCGCCTCCGGCAGCCCTGCTCCGAAAATGCGAACGTCTGCAGATAGCTCGCAGGCAGAAAGAGCTAGCCTGGAAAGCTGTTGCTCAGCCTCATCTGCCCATGGCACTGCTCGCACAGAGGCACAGAGACTGGGGCTGCTTGCTTGTCTTGTCCCCTCAAAGTTCAAATGTAACTTAGGTGGTCCGTTCCTAGCGCATCCGGCAGCCCTGCTCTGAAAATGCGAACGTCTGCAGATATCTCGCAGGCAGAAAGTGTTAGCCTGGAAAGCTGTTGCTCAGCCTCATCTGCCAATGGCATTGCTCGCACAGAGGCACAGAAACTGGGGCTGCTTGCTTGTCTTGTCCCCTCAAACTTCAAACGTAGCTTAGGTGGTCCGTTTCCCGGCGCCTCCGGCAGCCCTGCTCCGAAAATGCAAACGTCTGCAGATAGCTCGCAGGCAGAAAGAGCTAGCCTGGAAAGCTGTTGCTCAGCCTCATCTGTCCATGGCACTGCTCGCACAGAGGCACAGAGACTGGGGCTGCTTGCTTGTCTTGTCCCCTCAAACTTCAAACGTAGCTTAGGTGGTCTGTGCCGGGCGCCTCCGGCAGCCCTGCTCCAAAAATGCGAACGTCTGCAGATAGCTCGCAGGCAGAAAGAGCTAGCCTGGAAAGCTGTTGCTCAGCCTCATCTGCCCATGGCACTGCTCGCACAGAGGCACAGAGACTGGGGCTGATTGCTTGTCTTGCCCCCTCAAACTTCAAATGTAACTTAGGTGGTCCGTGCCGGGCGCATCCGGCAGCCCTGCTCCGAAAATGCAAACGTCTGCAGATAGCTCGCAGGCAGAAAGAGCTAGCCTGGAAAGCTGTTGCTCAGCCTCATCTGCCCATGGCACTGCTCGCACAGAGGCACAGAGACTGGGGCTGCTTGCTTGTCTTGTCCCCTCAAACTTCAAACGTAGCTTAGGTGGTCCGTGCCGGGCGCTTCCGTCAGCCCTGCTCTGAAAATGCGAACGTCTGCAGATAGCTCGCAGGCAGAAAGAGCTAGCCTGGAAAGCTGTTGCTCAGCCTCATCTGCCCATGGCACTGCTCGCACAGAGGCACAGAGACTGAGGCTGCTTGCTTGTCTTGTCCCCTCAAACTTCAAATGTAGCTTAGGTGGTCCGTTCCTAGCGCCTCCGGCAGCCCTGCTCCGAAAATGCGAACGTCTGCAGATAGCTCGCAGGCAGAAAGAGCTAGCCTGGAAAGCTGTTGCTCAGCCTCATCTGCCCATGGCACTGCTCGCACAGAGGCACAGAGACTGGGGCTGCTTGCTTGTCTTGTCCCCTCAAACTTCAAACGTAGCTTAGGTGGTCTGTGCCGGGCGCTTCCGTCAGCCCAGCTCTGAAAATGCGAACGTCTGCAGATAGCTCGCAGGCAGAAAGAGCTAGCCTGGAAAGCTGTTGCTCAGCCTCATCTGCCCATGGCACTGCTCGCACAGAGGCACAGAGACTGGGGCTGCTTGCTTGTCTTGTCCCCTCAAACTTCAAACGTAGATTAGGTGGTCCGTGCCGGGCGCCTCCGGCAGCTCTGCTCCGAAAATGCGAACGTCTGCAGATAGCTCGCAGGCAGAAAGAGCTAGCCTGGAAAGCTGTTGCTCAGCCTCATCTGCCCATGGCACTGCTCGCACAGAGGCACAGAGACTGGGACTGCTTGCTTGTCTTGTCCCCTCAAACTTCAAATGTAACTTAGGTGGTCCGTGCCGGGCGCATCCGGCAGCCCTGCTCCGAAAATGCAAACGTCTGCAGATAGCTCGCAGGCAGAAAGAGCTAGCCTGGAAAGCTGTTGCTCAGCCTCATCTGCCCATGGCACTGCTCGCACAGAGGCACAGAGACTGGGGCTGCTTGCTTGTCTTGTCCCCTCAAACTTCAAACGTAGCTTAGGTGGTCCGTGCCGGGCGCTTCCGTCAGCCCTGCTCTGAAAATGCGAACGTCTGCAGATAGCTCGCAGGCAGAAAGAGCTAGCCTGGAAAGCTGTTGCTCAGCCTCATCTGCCCATGGCACTGCTCGCACAGAGGCACAGAGACTGGGGCTGCTTGCTTGTCTTGCCCCCTCAAACTTCAAACGTAGCTTAGGTGGTCCGTGCCGGGCGCCTCCGGCAGCTCTGCTCCGAAAATGCGAACGTCTGCAGATAGCTCGCAGGCAGAAAGAGCTAGCCTGGAAAGCTGTTGCTCAGCCTCATCTGCCCATGGCACTGCTCGCACAGAGGCACAGAGACTGGGGCTGCTTGCTTGTCTTGTCCCCTCAAACTTCAAACGTAGCTTAGGTGGTCCGTGCCGGGCGCCTCCGGCAGCCCTGCTCCGAAAATGCGAACGTCTGCAGATAGCTTGCAGGCAGAAAGAGCTAGCCTGGAAAGCTGTTGCTCAGCCTCATCTGCCCATGGCACTGCTCGCACAGAGGCACAGAGACTGGGGCTGCTTGCTTGTCTTGTCCCCTCAAAGTTCAAATGTAACTTAGGTGGTCCGTTCCTAGCGCATCCGGCAGCCCTGCTCCGAAAATGCGAACGTCTGCAGATATCTCGCAGGCAGAAAGTGTTAGCCTGGAAAGCTGTTGCTCAGCCTCATCTGCCAATGGCACTGCTCGCACAGAGGCACAGAGACTGGGGCTGCTTGCTTGTCTTGTCCCCTCAAACTTCAAACGTAGCTTAGGTGGTCCGTTTCCCGGCGCCTCCGGCAGCCCTGCTCCGAAAATGCAAACGTCTGCAGATAGCTCGCAGGCAGAAAGAGCTAGCCTGGAAAGCTGTTGCTCAGCCTCATCTGCCCATGGCACTGCTCGCACAGAGGCACAGAGACTGGGGCTGCTTGCTTGTCTTGTCCCCTCAAACTTCAAACGTAGCTTAGGTGGTCTGTGCCGGGCGCCTCCGGCAGCCCTGCTCCAAAAATGCGAACGTCTGCAGATAGCTCGCAGGCAGAAAGAGCTAGCCTGGAAAGCTGTTGCTCAGCCTCATCTGCCCATGGCACTGCTCGCACAGAGGCACAGAGACTGGGGCTGCTTGCTTGTCTTGCCCCCTCAAACTTCAAATATAACTTAGGTGGTCCGTGCCGGGCGCATCCGGCAGCCCTGCTCCGAAAATGCAAACGTCTGCAGATAGCTCGCAGGCAGAAAGAGCTAGCCTGGAAAGCTGTTGCTCAGCCTCATCTGCCCATGGCACTGCTCGCACAGAGGCACAGAGACTGGGGCTGCTTGCTTGTCTTGTCCCCTCAAACTTCAAACGTATCTTAGGTGGTCCGTGCCGGGCGCTTCCGTCAGCCCTGTTCCGAAAATGCGAACGTCTGCAGATAGCTCGCAGGCAGAAAGAGCTAGCCTGGAAAGCTGTTGCTCAGCCTCATCTGCCCATGGCACTGCTCGCACAGAGGCACAGAGACTGGGGCTGCTTGCTTGTCTTGTCCCCTCAAACTTCAAATGTAGCTTAGGTGGTCCGTGCCGGGCGCATCCGGCAGCCCTGCTCCGAAAATGCAAACGTCTGCAGATAGCTTGCAGGCAGAAAGTGTTAGCCTGGAAAGCTGTTGCTCAGCCTCATCTGCCCATGGCACTGCTCGCACAGAGGCACAGAGACTGGGGCTGCTTGCTTGTCTTGTCCCCTCAAACTTCAAACGTAGCTTAGGTGGTCCGTGCCGGGCACCTCCGGCAGCCCTGCTCCAAAAATGCAAACGTCTGCAGATAGCTCGCAGGCAGAAAGAGCTAGCCTGGAAAGCTGTTGCTCAGCCTCATCTGCCCATGGCACTGCTCGCACAGAGGCACAGAGACTGGGGCTGCTTGCTTGTCTTGTCCCCTCAAACTTCAAACGTAGCTTAGGTGGTCCGTGCCGGGCGCTTCCGTCAGCCCTGCTCTGAAAATGCGAACGTCTGCAGATAGCTCGCAGGCAGAAAGAGCTAGCCTGGAAAGCTGTTGCTCAGCCTCATCTGCCCATGGCACTGCTCGCACAGAGGCACAGAGACTGGGGCTGCTTGCTTGTCTTGCCCCCTCAAACTTCAAACGTAGCTTAGGTGGTCCGTGCCGGGCGCCTCCGGCAGCTCTGCTCCGAAAATGCGAACGTCTGCAGATAGCTCGCAGGCAGAAAGAGCTAGCCTGGAAAGCTGTTGCTCAGCCTCATCTGCCCATGGCACTGCTCGCACAGAGGCACAGAGACTGGGGCTGCTTGCTTGTTTTGTTCCCTCAAACTTCAAATGTAGCTTAGGTGGTCCGTGCCGGGCGCATCCGGCAGCCCTGCTCTGAAAATGCGAACGTCTGCAGATAGCTCGCAGGCAGAAAGAGCTAGCCTGGAAAGCTGTTGCTCAGCCTCATCTGCCCATGGCACTGCTCGCACAGAGGCACAGAGACTGGGGCTGCTTGCTTGTCTTGTCCCCTCAAACTTCAAATGTATCTTAGGTGGTCCGTGTCGGGCGCATCCGACAGCCCTGCTCCGAAAATGCGAACGTCTGCAGATAGCTCGCAGGCAGAAAGAGCTAGCCTGGAAAGCTGTTGCTCAGCCTCATCTGCCCATGGCACTGCTCGCACAGAGGCACAGAGACTGGGGCTGCTTGCTTGTCTTGTCCCCTCAAACTTCAAACGTAGCTTAGGTGGTCCGTGCGGGGCGCTTCCGTCAGCCCTGCTCTGAAAATGCGAACGTCTGCAGATAGCTGGCAGGCAGAAAGAGCTAGCCTGGAAAGCTGTTGCTCAGCCTCATCTGCCCATGGCACTGCTCGCACAGAGGCACAGAGACTGGGGCTGCTTGCTTGTCTTCCCCCTAAAACTTCAAACGTAGCTTAGGTGGTCCGTGCCGGGCGCATCCGGCAGCCCTGCTCCAAAAATGCAAACGTCTGCAGATAGCTCGCAGGCAGAAAGAGCTAGCCTGGAAAGCTGTTGCTCAGCCTCATCTGCCCATGGCACTGCTCGCACAGAGGCCCAGAGACTGGGGCTGCTTGCTTGTCTTCTCCCCTCAAACTTCAAACGTAGCTTAGGTGGTCTGTGCCGGGCGCCTCTGGCAGCCCTGCTCCGAAAATGCGAACGTCTGCAGATAGCTCGCAGGCAGAAAGAGCTAGCCTGGAAAGCTGTTGCTCAGCCTCATCTGCCCATGGCACTGCTCGCACAGAGGCACAGAGACTGGGGCTGCTTGCTTGTCTTGTCCCCTCAAACTTCAAATGTAGCTTAGGTGGTCCGTGCCGGGCGCATCCGGCAGCCCTGCTCCGAAAATGCGAACGTCTGCAGATAGCTCGCAGGCAGAAAGAGCTAGCCTGGAAAGCTGTTGCTCAGCCTCATCTGCCCATGGCACTGCTCGCACAGAGGCACAGAGACTGAGGCTGCTTGCTTGTCTTGTCCCCTCAAACTTCAAATGTAGCTTAGGTGGTCTGTGCCGGGCGCATCCGGCAGCCCTGCTCCGAAAAAGCAAACGTCTGCAGATAGCTCGCAGGCAGAAAGAGCTAGCCTGGAAAGCTGTTGCTCAGCCTCATCTGCCCATGGCACTGCTCGCACAGAGGCACACAGACTGGGGCTGCTTGCTTGTCTTGTCCCCTCAAACTTCAAACGTAGCTTAGGTGGCCCGTGCCGGGCGCCTCCGGCAGCCCTGCTCCGAAAATGCGAACGTCTGCAGATAGCTCGCAGGCAGAAAGAGCTAGCCTGGAAAGCTGTTGCTCAGCCTCATCTGCCCATGGCACTGCTCGCACAGAGGCACAGAGACTGGGGCTGCTTGCTTGTCTTGTCCCCTCAAACTTCAAATGTAGCTTAGGTGGTCTGTGTCGTGCGCCTCCGGCAGCCCTGCTCCGAAAATGCAAACGTCTGCAGATAGCTCGCAGGCAGAAAGAGCTAGCCTGGAAAGCTGTTGCTCAGCCTCATCTGCCCATGGCACTGCTCGCACAGAGGCACAGAGACTGGGGCTGCTTGCTTGTCTTGTCCCCTCAAACTTCAAATGTAGCTTAGGTGGTCCGTGCCGGGCGCATCCGTCAGCCCTGCTCCAAAATTGCGAACGTCTGCAGATAGCTCGCAGGCAGAAAGAGCTAGCCTGGAAAGCTGTTGCTCAGCCTCATCTGCCCATGGCACTGCTCGCACAGAGGCACAGAGACTGGGGCTGCTTGCTTGTCTTGCCCCCTCAAATTTCAAACGTAGCTTAGGTGGCCCGTGCCGGGCGCCTCCGGCAGCCCTGCTCCGAAAATGCGAACGTCTGCAGATAGCTCGCAGGCAGAAAGAGCTAGCCTGGAAAGCTGTTGCTCAGCCTCATCTGCCCATGGCACTGCTCGCACAGAGGCACAGAGACTGGGGCTGCTTGCTTGTCTTGTCCCCTCAAACTTCAAACGTAGCTTAGGTGGTCTGTGTCGTGCGCCTCCGGCAGCCCTGCTCCGAAAATGCAAACGTCTGCAGATAGCTCGCAGGCAGAAAGAGCTAGCCTGGAAAGCTGTTGCTCAGCCTCATCTGCCCATGGCACTGCTCGCACAGAGGCACAGAGACTGGGGCTGCTTGCTTGTCTTGTCCCCTCAAACTTCAAATGTAGCTTAGGTGGTCCGTGCCGGGCGCATCCGGCAGCCCTGCTCCAAAATTGCGAACGTCTGCAGATAGCTCGCAGGCAGAAAGAGCTAGCCTGGAAAGCTGTTGCTCAGCCTCATCTGCCCATGGCACTGCTCGCACAGAGGCACAGAGACTGGGGCTGCTTGCTTGTCTTGTCCCCTCAAACTTCAAACGTAGCTTAGGTGGTCCGTGCCGGGCGCCTCTGGCATCCCTGCTCCAAAAATGCAAACGTCTGCAGATAGCTCGCAGGCAGAAAGAGCTAGCCTGGAAAGCTGTTGCTCAGCCTCATCTGCCCATGGCACTGCTCGCACAGAGGCACAGAGACTGGGGCTGCTTGCTTGTCTTGTCCCCTCAAACTTCAAACGTAGCTTAGGTGGTCCGTGCCGGGTGTGTCCGGCAGCCCTGCTCCGAAAATGCAAACGTCTGCAGATAGCTCGCAGGCAGAAAGAGCTAGCCTGGAAAGCTGTTGCTCAGCCTCATCTGCCCATGGCACTGCTCGCACAGAGGCACAGAGACTGGGGCTGCTTGCTTGTCTTGTCCCCTCAAACTTCAAATGTAGCTTAGGTGGTCCGTGCCGGGCGCTTCCGTCAGCCCTGCTCTGAAAATGCGAACGTCTGCAGATAGCTCGCAGGCAGAAAGAGCTAGCCTGGAAAGCTGTTGCTCAGCCTCATCTGCCCATGGCACTGCTCGCACAGAGGCACAGAGACTGGGGCTGCTTGCTTGTCTTGCCCCCTCAAACTTCAAACGTAGCTTAGGTGGTCCGTGCCGGGCGCCTCCGTCAGCCCTGCTCTGAAAATGCGAACGTCTGCAGATAGCTCGCAGGCAGAAAGAGCTAGCCTGGAAAGCTGTTGCTCAGCCTCATCTGCCCATGGCACTGCTCGCACAGAGGCACAGAGACTGGGGCTGCTTGCTTGTCTTGTCCCCTCAAACTTCAAACGTAGCTTAGGTGGTCCGTGCCGGGTGCATCCTGCAGCCCTGCTCCGAAAATGCGAACGTCTGCAGATAGCTCGCAGGCAGAAAGAGCTAGCCTGGAAAGCTGTTGCTCAGCCTCATCTGCCCATGGCACTGCTCGCACAGAGGCACAGAGACTGGGGCTGCTTGCTTGTCTTGTCCCCTCAAACTTCAAATGTAGCTTAGGTGGCCCGTGCCGGGCGCATCCGGCAGCCCTGCTCCGAAAATGCGAACGTCTGCAGATAGCTCGCAGGCAGAAAGAGCTAGCCTGGAAAGCTGTTGCTCAGCCTCATCTGCCCATGGCACTGCTCGCACAGAGGCACAGAGACTGGGGCTGCTTGCTTGTCTTGTCCCCTCAAACTTCAAACGTATCTTAGGTGGTCCGTGCCGGGCGCATCCGGCAGCCCTGCTCCGAAAATGCAAACGTCTGCAGATAGCTCGCAGGCAGAAAGAGCTAGCCTGGAAAGCTGTTGCTCAGCCTCATCTGCCCATGGCACTGCTCGCACAGAGGCACAGAGACTGGGGCTGCTTGCTTGTCTTGTCCCCTCAAACTTCAAACGTACCTTAGGTGGTCCGTGCCGGGCGCCTCTGGCAGCCCTGCTCCAAAAATGCGAAAGTCTGCAGATAGCTCGCAGGCAGAAAGAGCTAGCCTGGAAAGCTGTTGCTCAGCCTCATCTGCCCATGGCACTGCTCGCACAGAGGAACAGAGACTGGGGCTGCTTGCTTGTCTTGTCCCCTCAAACTTCAAACGTATCTTAGGTGATCCGTGCCGGGCGCATCCGGCAGCCCTGCTCCGAAAATGCAAACGTCTGCAGATAGCTCGCAGGCAGAAAGAGCTAGCCTGGAAAGCTGTTGCTCAGCCTCATCTGCCCATGGCACTGCTCGCACAGAGGCACAGAGACTGAGGCTGCTTGCTTGTCTTGTCCCCTCAAACTTCAAATGTAGCTTAGGTGGTCCGTGCCGGGCGCATCCGGCAGCCCTGCTCCGAAAAAGCAAACATCTGCAGATAGCTCGCAGGCAGAAAGAGCTAGCCTGGAAAGCTGTTGCTCAGCCTCATCTGCCCATGGCACTGCTCGCACAGAGGCACAGAGACTGGGGCTGCTTGCTTGTCTTGTCCCCTCAAACTTCAAACGTAGCTTAGGTGGCCCGTGCCGGGCGCCTCCGGCAGCCCTGCTCCGAAAATGCGAACGTCTGCAGATAGCTCGCAGGCAGAAAGAGCTAGCCTGGAAAGCTGTTGCTCAGCCTCATCTGCCCATGGCACTGCTCGCACAGAGGCACAGAGACTGGGGCTGCTTGCTTGTCTTGTCCCCTCAAACTTCAAACGTAGCTTAGGTGGTCTGTGTCGTGCGCCTCCGGCAGCCCTGCTCCGAAAATGCAAATGTCTGCAGATAGCTCGCAGGCAGAAAGAGCTAGCCTGGAAAGCTGTTGCTCAGCCTCATCTGCCCATGGCACTGCTCGCACAGAGGCACAGAGACTGGGGCTGCTTGCTTGTCTTGTCCCCTCAAACTTCAAACGTAGCTTAGGTGGTCTGTGTCGTGCGCCTCCGGCAGCCCTGCTCCGAAAATGCAAACGTCTGCAGATAGCTCGCAGGCAGAAAGAGCTAGCCTGGAAAGCTGTTGCTCAGCCTCATCTGCCCATGGCACTGCTCGCACAGAGGCACAGAGACTGGGGCTGCTTGCTTGTCTTGTCCCCTCAAACTTCAAATGTAGCTTAGGTGGTCCGTGCCGGGCGCATCCGGCAGCCCTGCTCCAAAATTGCGAACGTCTGCAGATAGCTCGCAGGCAGAAAGAGCTAGCCTGGAAAGCTGTTGCTCAGCCTCATCTGCCCATGGCACTGCTCGCACAGAGGCACAGAGACTGGGGCTGCTTGCTTGTCTTGTCCCCTCAAACTTCAAACGTAGCTTAGGTGGTCCGTGCCGGGTGCATCCTGCAGCCCTGCTCCGAAAATGCGAACGTCTGCAGATAGCTGGCAGGCAGAAAGAGCTAGCCTGGAAAGCTGTTGCTCAGCCTCATCTGCCCATGGCACTGCTCGCACAGAGGCACAGAGACTGGGGCTGCTTGCTTGTCTTGTCCCCTCAAACTTCAAATGTAGCTTAGGTGGCCCGTGCCGGGCGCATCCGGCAGCCCTGCTCCGAAAATGCGAACGTCTGCAGATAGCTCGCAGGCAGAAAGAGCTAGCCTGGAAAGCTGTTGCTCAGCCTCATCTGCCCATGGCACTGCTCGCACAGAGGCACAGAGACTGGGGCTGCTTGCTTGTCTTGTCCCCTCAAACTTCAAACGTATCTTAGGTGGTCCGTGCCGGGCGCATCCGGCAGCCCTGCTCCGAAAATGCAAACGTCTGCAGATAGCTCGCAGGCAGAAAGAGCTAGCCTGGAAAGCTGTTGCTCAGCCTCATCTGCCCATGGCACTGCTCGCACAGAGGCACAGAGACTGGGGCTGCTTGCTTGTCTTGTCCCCTCAAACTTCAAACGTACCTTAGGTGGTCCGTGCCGGGCGCCTCTGGCAGCCCTGCTCCAAAAATGCGAAAGTCTGCAGATAGCTCGCAGGCAGAAAGAGCTAGCCTGGAAAGCTGTTGCTCAGCCTCATCTGCCCATGGCACTGCTCGCACAGAGGAACAGAGACTGGGGCTGCTTGCTTGTCTTGTCCCCTCAAACTTCAAACGTATCTTAGGTGATCCGTGCCGGGCGCATCCGGCAGCCCTGCTCCGAAAATGCAAACGTCTGCAGATAGCTCGCAGGCAGAAAGAGCTAGCCTGGAAAGCTGTTGCTCAGCCTCATCTGCCCATGGCACTGCTCGCACAGAGGCACAGAGACTGAGGCTGCTTGCTTGTCTTGTCCCCTCAAACTTCAAATGTAGCTTAGGTGGTCCGTGCCGGGCGCATCCGGCAGCCCTGCTCCGAAAAAGCAAACATCTGCAGATAGCTCGCAGGCAGAAAGAGCTAGCCTGGAAAGCTGTTGCTCAGCCTCATCTGCCCATGGCACTGCTCGCACAGAGGCACAGAGACTGGGGCTGCTTGCTTGTCTTGTCCCCTCAAACTTCAAACGTAGCTTAGGTGGCCCGTGCCGGGCGCCTCCGGCAGCCCTGCTCCGAAAATGCGAACGTCTGCAGATAGCTCGCAGGCAGAAAGAGCTAGCCTGGAAAGCTGTTGCTCAGCCTCATCTGCCCATGGCACTGCTCGCACAGAGGCACAGAGACTGGGGCTGCTTGCTTGTCTTGTCCCCTCAAACTTCAAACGTAGCTTAGGTGGTCTGTGTCGTGCGCCTCCGGCAGCCCTGCTCCGAAAATGCAAATGTCTGCAGATAGCTCGCAGGCAGAAAGAGCTAGCCTGGAAAGCTGTTGCTCAGCCTCATCTGCCCATGGCACTGCTCGCACAGAGGCACAGAGACTGGGGCTGCTTGCTTGTCTTGTCCCCTCAAACTTCAAATGTAGCTTAGGTGGTCCGTGCCGGGCGCATCCGGCAGCCCTGCTCCAAAATTGCGAACGTCTGCAGATAGCTCGCAGGCAGAAAGAGCTAGCCTGGAAAGCTGTTGCTCAGCCTCATCTGCCCATGGCACTGCTCGCACAGAGGCACAGAGACTGGGGCTGCTTGCTTGTCTTGTCCCCTCAAACTTCAAACGTAGCTTAGGTGGTCCGTGCCGGGTGCATCCTGCAGCCCTGCTCCGAAAATGCGAACGTCTGCAGATAGCTGGCAGGCAGAAAGAGCTAGCCTGGAAAGCTGTTGCTCAGCCTCATCTGCCCATGGCACTGCTCGCACAGAGGCACAGAGACTGGGGCTGCTTGCTTGTCTTGTCCCCTCAAACTTCAAATGTAGCTTAGGTGGCCCGTGCCGGGCGCATCCGGCAGCCCTGCTCCGAAAATGCGAACGTCTGCAGATAGCTCGCAGGCAGAAAGAGCTAGCCTGGAAAGCTGTTGCTCAGCCTCATCTGCCCATGGCACTGCTCGCACAGAGGCACAGAGACTGGGGCTGCTTGCTTGTCTTGTCCCCTCAAACTTCAAACGTATCTTAGGTGGTCCGTGCCGGGCGCATCCGGCAGCCCTGCTCCGAAAATGCAAACGTCTGCAGATAGCTCGCAGGCAGAAAGAGCTAGCCTGGAAAGCTGTTGCTCAGCCTCATCTGCCCATGGCACTGCTCGCACAGAGGCACAGAGACTGGGGCTGCTTGCTTGTCTTGTCCCCTCAAACTTCAAACGTACCTTAGGTGGTCCGTGCCGGGCGCCTCTGGCAGCCCTGCTCCAAAAATGCGAAAGTCTGCAGATAGCTCGCAGGCAGAAAGAGCTAGCCTGGAAAGCTGTTGCTCAGCCTCATCTGCCCATGGCACTGCTCGCACAGAGGAACAGAGACTGGGGCTGCTTGCTTGTCTTGTCCCCTCAAACTTCAAACGTATCTTAGGTGATCCGTGCCGGGCGCATCCGGCAGCCCTGCTCCGAAAATGCAAACGTCTGCAGATAGCTCGCAGGCAGAAAGAGCTAGCCTGGAAAGCTGTTGCTCAGCCTCATCTGCCCATGGCACTGCTCGCACAGAGGCACAGAGACTGAGGCTGCTTGCTTGTCTTGTCCCCTCAAACTTCAAATGTAGCTTAGGTGGTCCGTGCCGGGCGCATCCGGCAGCCCTGCTCCGAAAAAGCAAACATCTGCAGATAGCTCGCAGGCAGAAAGAGCTAGCCTGGAAAGCTGTTGCTCAGCCTCATCTGCCCATGGCACTGCTCGCACAGAGGCACAGAGACTGGGGCTGCTTGCTTGTCTTGTCCCCTCAAACTTCAAACGTAGCTTAGGTGGCCCGTGCCGGGCGCCTCCGGCAGCCCTGCTCCGAAAATGCGAACGTCTGCAGATAGCTCGCAGGCAGAAAGAGCTAGCCTGGAAAGCTGTTGCTCAGCCTCATCTGCCCATGGCACTGCTCGCACAGAGGCACAGAGACTGGGGCTGCTTGCTTGTCTTGTCCCCTCAAACTTCAAACGTAGCTTAGGTGGTCTGTGTCGTGCGCCTCCGGCAGCCCTGCTCCGAAAATGCAAATGTCTGCAGATAGCTCGCAGGCAGAAAGAGCTAGCCTGGAAAGCTGTTGCTCAGCCTCATCTGCCCATGGCACTGCTCGCACAGAGGCACAGAGACTGGGGCTGCTTGCTTGTCTTGTCCCCTCAAACTTCAAACGTAGCTTAGGTGGTCTGTGTCGTGCGCATCCGGCAGCCCTGCTCCGAAAATGCGAACGTCTGCAGATAGCTCGCAGGCAGAAAGAGCTAGCCTGGAAAGCTGTTGCTCAGGCTCATCTGCCCATGGCACTGCTCGCACAGAGGCACAGAGACTGGGGCTGCTTGCTTGTCTTGTCCCCTCAAACTTCAAATGTAGCTTAGGTGGTCCGTGCCGGGCGCATCCGGCAGCCCTGCTCCAAAATTGCGAACGTCTGCAGATAGCTCGCAGGCAGAAAGAGCTAGCCTGGAAAGCTTTTGCTCAGCCTCATCTGCCCATGGCACTGCTCGCACAGAGGCACAGAGACTGGGGCTGCTTGCTTGTCTTGTCCCCTCAAACTTCAAACGTAGCTTAGGTGGTCTGTTCCGGGCGCCTCTGGCATCCCTGCTCCAAAAATGCAAACGTCTGCAGATAGCTCGCAGGCAGAAAGAGCTAGCCTGGAAAGCTGTTGCTCAGCCTCATCTGCCCATGGCACTGCTCGCACAGAGGCACAGAGACTGGGGCTGCTTGCTTGTCTTGTCCCCTCAAACTTCAAACGTAGCTTAGGTGGTCCGTGCCGGGTGTGTCCGGCAGCCCTGCTCCGAAAAAGCAAACATCTGCAGATAGCTCGCAGGCAGAAAGAGCTAGCCTGGAAAGCTGTTGCTCAGCCTCATCTGCCCATGGCACTGCTCGCACAGAGGCACAGAGACTGGGGCTGCTTGCTTGTCTTGTCCCCTCAAACTTCAAACGTAGCTTAGGTGGCCCGTGCCGGGCGCCTCCGGCAGCCCTGCTCCGAAAATGCGAACGTCTGCAGATAGCTCGCAGGCAGAAAGAGCTAGCCTGGAAAGCTGTTGCTCAGCCTCATCTGCCCATGGCACTGCTCGCACAGAGGCACAGAGACTGGGGCTGCTTGCTTGTCTTGTCCCCTCAAACTTCAAACGTAGCTTAGGTGGTCTGTGTCGTGCGCCTCCGGCAGCCCTGCTCCGAAAATGCAAATGTCTGCAGATAGCTCGCAGGCAGAAAGAGCTAGCCTGGAAAGCTGTTGCTCAGCCTCATCTGCCCATGGCACTGCTCGCACAGAGGCACAGAGACTGGGGCTGCTTGCTTGTCTTGTCCCCTCAAACTTCAAACGTAGCTTAGGTGGTCTGCGTCGTGCGCCTCCGGCAGCCCTGCTCCGAAAATGCAAACGTCTGCAGATAGCTCGCAGGCAGAAAGAGCTAGCCTGGAAAGCTGTTGCTCAGGCTCATCTGCCCATGGCACTGCTCGCACAGAGGCACAGAGACTGGGGCTGCTTGCTTGTCTTGTCCCCTCAAACTTCAAACGTAGCTTAGGTGGTCCGTGCCGGGTGCATCCTGCAGCCCTGCTCTGAAAATGCGAACGTCTGCAGATAGCTCGCAGGCAGAAAGAGCTAGCCTGGAAAGCTGTTGCTCAGCCTCATCTGCCCATGGCACTGCTCGCACAGAGGCACAGAGACTGGGGCTGCTTGCTTGTCTTGTCCCCTCAAACTTCAAACGTAGCTTAGGTGGTCCGTGCCAGGCGCCTCCGGCAGCCCTGCTCCGAAAATGCAAACGTCTGCAGATAGCTCGCAGGCAGAAAGAGCTAGCCTGGAAAGCTGTTGCTCAGCCTCATCTGCCCATGGCACTGCTCGCACAGAGGCACAGAGACTGGGGCTGCTTGCTTGTCTTCCCCCTCAAACTTCAAACGTAGCTTAGGTGGTCCGTGCCGGGCGCATCCGGCAGCCCTGCTCCAAAATTGCGAACGTCTGCAGATAGCTCGCAGGCAGAAAGAGCTAGCCTGGAAAGCTGTTGCTCAGCCTCATCTGCCCATGGCACTGCTCGCACAGAGGCACAGAGACTGGGGCTGCTTGCTTGTCTTGTCCCCTCAAACTTCAAACGTAGCTTAGGTGGTCTGTTCCGGGCGCCTCTGGCATCCCTGCTCCAAAAATGCAAACGTCTGCAGATAGCTCGCAGGCAGAAAGAGCTAGCCTGGAAAGCTGTTGCTCAGCCTCATCTGCCCATGGCACTGCTCGCACAGAGGCACAGAGACTGGGGCTGCTTGCTTGTCTTGTCCCCTCAAACTTCAAACGTAGCTTAGGTGGTCCGTGCCGGGTGTGTCCGGCAGCCCTGCTCCGAAAATGCAAACGTCTGCAGATAGCTCGCAGGCAGAAAGAGCTAGCCTGGAAAGCTGTTGCTCAGCCTCATCTGCCCATGGCACTGCTCGCACAGAGGCACAGAGACTGGGGCTGCTTGCTTGTCTTGTCCCCTCAAACTTCAAACGTAGCTTAGGTGGTCCGTGCCGGGCGCTTCCGTCAGCCCTGCTCCGAAAATGCGAACGTCTGCAGATAGCTCGCAGGCAGAAAGAGCTAGCCTGGAAAGCTGTTGCTCAGCCTCATCTGCCCATGGCACTGCTCGCACAGAGGCACAGAGACTGGGGCTGCTTGCTTGTCTTGCCCCCTCAAACTTCAAACGTAGCTTAGGTGGTCCGTGCCGGGCGCCTCCGTCAACCCTGCTCTGAAAATGCGAACGTCTGCAGATAGCTCGCAGGCAGAAAGAGCTAGCCTGGAAAGCTGTTGCTCAGCCTCATCTGCCCATGGCACTGCTCGCACAGAGGCACAGAGACTGGGGCTGCTTGCTTGTCTTGTCCCCTCAAACTTCAAACGTAGCTTAGGTGGTCCGTGCCGGGTGCATCCTGCAGCCCTGCTCTGAAAATGCGAACGTCTGCAGATAGCTCGCAGGCAGAAAGAGCTAGCCTGGAAAGCTGTTGCTCAGCCTCATCTGCCCATGGCACTGCTCGCACAGAGGCACAGAGACTGGGGCTGCTTGCTTGTCTTGTCCCCTCAAACTTCAAACGTAGCTTAGGTGGTCCGTGCCAGGCGCCTCCGGCAGCCCTGCTCCGAAAATGCAAACGTCTGCAGATAGCTCGCAGGCAGAAAGAGCTAGCCTGGAAAGCTGTTGCTCAGCCTCATCTGCCCATGGCACTGCTCGCACAGAGGCACAGAGACTGGGGCTGCTTGCTTGTCTTCCCCCTCAAACTTCAAACGTAGCTTAGGTGGTCCGTGCCGGGCGCATCCGGCAGCCCTGCTCCAAAAATGCAAACGTCTGCAGATAGCTCGCAGGCAGAAAGAGCTAGCCTGGAAAGCTGTTGCTCAGCCTCATCTGCCCATGGCACTGCTCGCACAGAGGCACAGAGACTGGGGCTGCTTGCTTGTCTTCTCCCCTCAAACTTCAAACGTAGCTTAGGTGGTCCGTGCCGGGCGCCTCTGGCAGCCCTGCTCCGAAAATGCGAACGTCTGCAGATAGCTCGCAGGCAGAAAGAGCTAGCCTGGAAAGCTGTTGCTCAGCCTCATCTGCCCATGGCACTGCTCGCACAGAGGCACAGAGACTGGGGCTGCTTGCTTGTCTTGTCCCCTCAAACTTCAAATGTAGCTTAGGTGGTCCGTGCCGGGCGCATCCGGCAGCCCTGCTCCGAAAATGCGAACGTCTGCAGATAGCTCGCAGGCAGAAAGAGCTAGCCTGGAAAGCTGTTGCTCAGCCTCATCTGCCCATGGCACTGCTCGCACAGAGGCACAGAGACTGGGGCTGCTTGCTTGTCTTGTCCCCTCAAACTTCAAACGTATCTTAGGTGGTCCGTGCCGGGCGCATCCGGCAGCCCTGCTCCGAAAATGCAAACGTCTGCAGATAGCTCGCAGGCAGAAAGAGCTAGCCTGGAAAGCTGTTGCTCAGCCTCATCTGCCCATGGCACTGCTCGCACAGAGGCACAGAGACTGGGGCTGCTTGCTTGTCTTGTCCCCTCAAACTTCAAACGTAGCTTAGGTGGTCCGTGCCGGGTGTGTCCGGCAGCCCTGCTCCGAAAATGCAAACGTCTGCAGATAGCTCGCAGGCAGAAAGAGCTAGCCTGGAAAGCTGTTGCTCAGCCTCATCTGCCCATGGCACTGCTCGCACAGAGGCACAGAGACTGGGGCTGCTTGCTTGTCTTGTCCCCTCAAACTTCAAACGTAGCTTAGGTGGTCCGTGCCGGGCGCTTCCGTCAGCCCTGCTCTGAAAATGCGAACGTCTGCAGATAGCTCGCAGGCAGAAAGAGCTAGCCTGGAAAGCTGTTGCTCAGCCTCATCTGCCCATGGCACTGCTCGCACAGAGGCCCAGAGACTGGGGCTGCTTGCTTGTCTTCTCCCCTCAAACTTCAAACGTAGCTTAGGTGGTCCGTGCCGGGCGCCTCCGTCAGCCCTGCTCTGAAAATGCGAACGTCTGCAGATAGCTCGCAGGCAGAAAGAGCTAGCCTGGAAAGCTGTTGCTCAGCCTCATCTGCCCATGGCACTGCTCGCACAGAGGCACAGAGACTGGGGCTGCTTGCTTGTCTTGTCCCCTCAAACTTCAAACGTAGCTTAGGTGGTCCGTGCCGGGTGCATCCTGCAGCCCTGCTCTGAAAATGCGAACGTCTGCAGATAGCTCGCAGGCAGAAAGAGCTAGCCTGGAAAGCTGTTGCTCAGCCTCATCTGCCCATGGCACTGCTCGCACAGAGGCACAGAGACTGGGGCTGCTTGCTTGTCTTGTCCCCTCAAACTTCAAACGTAGCTTAGGTGGTCCGTGCCAGGCGCCTCCGGCAGCCCTGCTCCGAAAATGCGAACGTCTGCAGATAGCTCGCAGGCAGAAAGAGCTAGCCTGGAAAGCTGTTGCTCAGCCTCATCTGCCCATGGCACTGCTCGCACAGAGGCACAGAGACTGGGGCTGCTTGCTTGTCTTCCCCCTCAAACTTCAAACGTAGCTTAGGTGGTCCGTGCCGGGCGCATCCGGCAGCCCTGCTCCGAAAATGCAAACGTCTGCAGATAGCTCGCAGGCAGAAAGAGCTAGCCTGGAAAGCTGTTGCTCAGCCTCATCTGCCCATGGCACTGCTCGCACAGAGGCACAGAGACTGGGGCTGCTTGCTTGTCTTGTCCCCTCAAACTTCAAACGTATCTTAGGTGGTCCGTGCCGGGCGCATCCGGCAGCCCTGCTCCGAAAATGCAAACGTCTGCAGATAGCTCGCAGGCAGAAAGAGCTAGCCTGGAAAGCTGTTGCTCAGCCTCATCTGCCCATGGCACTGCTCGCACAGAGGCACAGAGACTGGGGCTGCTTGCTTGTCTTGTCCCCTCAAACTTCAAACGTACCTTAGGTGGTCCGTGCCGGGCGCCTCTGGCAGCCCTGCTCCAAAAATGCGAACGTCTGCAGATAGCTCGCAGGCAGAAAGAGCTAGCCTGGAAAGCTGTTGCTCAGCCTCATCTGCCCATGGCACTGCTCGCACAGAGGCCCAGAGACTGGGGCTGCTTGCTTGTCTTGTCCCCTCAAACTTCAAACGTATCTTAGGTGATCCGTGCCGGGCGCATCCGGCAGCCCTGCTCCGAAAATGCAAACGTCTGCAGATAGCTCGCAGGCAGAAAGAGCTAGCCTGGAAAGCTGTTGCTCAGCCTCATCTGCCCATGGCACTGCTCGCACAGAGGCACAGAGACTGGGGCTGCTTGCTTGTCTTGTCCCCTCAAACTTCAAACATAGCTTAGGTGGTCTGTGTCGTGCGCCTCCGGCAGCCCTGCTCCGAAAATGCAAATGTCTGCAGATAGCTCGCAGGCAGAAAGAGCTAGCCTGGAAAGCTGTTGCTCAGCCTCATCTGCCCATGGCACTGCTCGCACAGAGGCACAGAGACTGGGGCTGCTTGCTTGTCTTGTCCCCTCAAACTTCAAACGTAGCTTAGGTGGTCTGTGTCGTGCGCCTCCGGCAGCCCTGCTCCGAAAATGCAAACGTCTGCAGATAGCTCGCAGGCAGAAAGAGCTAGCCTGGAAAGCTGTTGCTCAGGCTCATCTGCCCATGGCACTGCTCGCACAGAGGCACAGAGACTGGGGCTGCTTGCTTGTCTTGTCCCCTCAAACTTCAAATGTAGCTTAGGTGGTCCGTGCCGGGCGCATCCGGCAGCCCTGCTCCAAAAATGCGAACGTCTGCAGATAGCTCGCAGGCAGAAAGAGCTAGCCTGGAAAGCTGTTGCTCAGCCTCATCTGCCCATGGCACTGCTCGCACAGAGGCACAGAGACTGGGGCTGCTTGCTTGTCTTGTCCCCTCAAACTTCAAACGTAGCTTAGGTGGTCTGTTCCGGGCGCCTCTGGCATCCCTGCTCCAAAAATGCAAACGTCTGCAGATAGCTCGCAGGCAGAAAGAGCTAGCCTGGAAAGCTGTTGCTCAGCCTCATCTGCCCATGGCACTGCTCGCACAGAGGCACAGAGACTGGGGCTGCTTGCTTGTCTTGTCCCCTCAAACTTCAAACGTAGCTTAGGTGGTCCGTGCCGGGTGCATCCTGCAGCCCTGCTCTGAAAATGCGAACGTCTGCAGATAGCTCGCAGGCAGAAAGAGCTAGCCTGGAAAGCTGTTGCTCAGCCTCATCTGCCCATGGCACTGCTCGCACAGAGGCACAGAGACTGGGGCTGCTTGCTTGTCTTGTCCCCTCAAACTTCAAACGTAGCTTAGGTGGTCCGTGCCGGGCGCCTCCGGCAGCCCTGCTCCGAAAATGCAAACGTCTGCAGATAGCTCGCAGGCAGAAAGAGCTAGCCTGGAAAGCTGTTGCTCAGCCTCATCTGCCCATGGCACTGCTCGCACAGAGGCACAGAGACTGGGGCTGCTTGCTTGTCTTCCCCCTCAAACTTCAAACGTAGCTTAGGTGGTCCGTGCCGGGCGCATCCGGCAGCCCTGCTCCAAAAATGCAAACGTCTGCAGATAGCTCACAGGCAGAAAGAGCTAGCCTGGAAAGCTGTTGCTCAGCCTCATCTGCCCATGGCACTGCTCGCACAGAGGCCCAGAGACTGGGGCTGCTTGCTTGTCTTCTCCCCTCAAACTTCAAACGTAGCTTAGGTGGTCCGTGCCGGGCGCCTCTGGCAGCCCTGCTCCGAAAATGCGAACGTCTGCAGATAGCTCGCAGGCAGAAAGAGCTAGCCTGGAAAGCTGTTGCTCAGCCTCATCTGCCCATGGCACTGCTCGCACAGAGGCCCAGAGACTGGGGCTGCTTGCTTGTCTTCTCCCCTCAAACTTCAAACGTAGCTTAGGTGGTCCGTGCCGGGCGCCTCTGGCAGCCCTGCTCCGAAAATGCGAACGTCTGCAGATAGCTCGCAGGCAGAAAGAGCTAGCCTGGAAAGCTGTTGCTCAGCCTCATCTGCCCATGGCACTGCTCGCACAGAGGCACAGAGACTGGGGCTGCTTGCTTGTCTTGTCCCCTCAAACTTCAAACGTATCTTAGGTGGTCCGTGCCGGGCGCATCCGGCAGCCCTGCTCCGAAAATGCAAACGTCTGCAGATAGCTCGCAGGCAGAAAGAGCTAGCCTGGAAAGCTGTTGCTCAGCCTCATCTGCCCATGGCACTGCTCGCACAGAGGCACAGAGACTGGGGCTGCTTGCTTGTCTTGCCCACTCAAACTTCAAACGTAGCTTAGGTGGTCCGTGCCGGGCGCCTCTGGCAGCCCTGCTCCAAAAATGCGAACGTCTGCAGATAGCTCGCAGGCAGAAAGAGCTAGCCTGGAAAGCTGTTGCTCAGCCTCATCTGCCCATGGCACTGCTCGCACAGAGGAACAGAGACTGGGGCTGCTTGCTTGTCTTGTCCCCTCAAACTTCAAACGTATCTTAGGTGATCCGTGCCAGGCGCATCCGGCAGCCCTGCTCCGAAAATGCAAACGTCTGCAGATAGCTCGCAGGCAGAAAGAGCTAGCCTGGAAAGCTGTTGCTCAGCCTCATCTGCCCATGGCACTGCTCGCACAGAGGCACAGAGACTGAGGCTGCTTGCTTGTCTTGTCCCCTCAAACTTCAAATGTAGCTTAGGTGGTCCGTGCCGGGCGCATCCGGCAGCCCTGCTCCGAAAAAGCAAACATCTGCAGATAGCTCGCAGGCAGAAAGAGCTAGCCTGGAAAGCTGTTGCTCAGCCTCATCTGCCCATGGCACTGCTCGCACAGAGGCACAGAGACTGGGGCTGCTTGCTTGTCTTGTCCCCTCAAACTTCAAACGTAGCTTAGGTGGCCCGTGCCGGGCGCCTCCGGCAGCCCTGCTCCGAAAATGCGAACGTCTGCAGATAGCTCGCAGGCAGAAAGAGCTAGCCTGGAAAGCTGTTGCTCAGCCTCATCTGCCCATGGCACTGCTCGCACAGAGGCACAGAGACTGGGGCTGCTTGCTTGTCTTGTCCCCTCAAACTTCAAACGTAGCTTAGGTGGTCTGTGTCGTGAGCCTCCGGCAGCCCTGCTCCGAAAATGCAAATGTCTGCAGATAGCTCGCAGGCAGAAAGAGCTAGCCTGGAAAGCTGTTGCTCAGCCTCATCTGCCCATGGCACTGCTCGCACAGAGGCACAGAGACTGGGGCTGCTTGCTTGTCTTGTCCCCTCAAACTTCAAATGTAGCTTAGGTGGTCCGTGCTGGGCGCATCCGTCAGCCCTGCTCCAAAATTGCGAACGTCTGCAGATAGCTCGCAGGCAGAAAGAGCTAGCCTGGAAAGCTGTTGCTCAGCCTCATCTGCCCATGGCACTGCTCGCACAGAGGCACAGAGACTGGGGCTGCTTGCTTGTCTTGTCCCCTCAAACTTCAAACGTAGCTTAGGTGGTCTGTTCCGGGCGCCTCTGGCATCCCTGCTCCAAAAATGCAAACGTCTGCAGATAGCTCGCAGGCAGAAAGAGCTAGCCTGGAAAGCTGTTGCTCAGCCTCATCTGCCCATGGCACTGCTCGCACAGAGGCACAGAGACTGGGGCTGCTTGCTTGTCTTGTCCCCTCAAACTTCAAACGTAGCTTAGGTGGTCCGTGCCGGGTGTGTCCGGCAGCCCTGCTCCGAAAATGCAAACCTCTGCAGATAGCTCGCAGGCAGAAAGAGCTAGCCTGGAAAGCTGTTGCTCAGCCTCATCTGCCCATGGCACTGCTCGCACAGAGGCACAGAGACTGGGGCTGCTTGCTTGTCTTGTCCCCTCAAACTTCAAACGTAGCTTAGGTGGTCCGTGCCGGGCGCCTCCGGCAGCCCTGCTCCGAAAATCCAAACGTCTGCAGATAGCTCGCAGGCAGAAAGAGCTAGCCTGGAAAGCTGTTGCTCAGCCTCATCTGCCCATGGCACTGCTCGCACAGAGGCACAGAGACTGAGGCTGCTTGCTTGTCTTCCTCCTCAAACTTCAAACGTAGCTTAGGTGGTCCGTGCCGGGCGCCTCCGGCAGCCCTGCTCCGAAAATGCGAACGTCTGCAGATAGCTCGCAGGCAGAAAGAGCTAGCCTGGAAAGCTGTTGCTCAGCCTCATCTGCCCATGGCACTGCTCGCACAGAGGCACAGAGACTGGGGCTGCTTGCTTGTCTTGTCCCCTAAAACTTCAAATGTAGCTCAGGTGGTCCGTGCCGGGCGCCTCCGGCAGCCCTGCTCCGAAAATCCAAACGTCTGCAGATAGCTCGCAGGCAGAAAGAGCTAGCCTGGAAAGCTGTTGCTCAGCCTCGTCTGCCCATGGCACTGCTCGCACAGAGGCACAGAGACTGAGGGTGCTTGCTTGTCTTCCTCCTCAAACTTCAAACGTAGCTTAGGTGGTCCGTGCCGGGCGCCTCCGGCAGCCCTGCTCCGAAAATCCGAACGTCTGC
This sequence comes from Opisthocomus hoazin, assembly GCF_030867145.1. NCBI lineage: Eukaryota > Metazoa > Chordata > Aves > Opisthocomiformes > Opisthocomidae > Opisthocomus > Opisthocomus hoazin. The sequence goes on from NW_027449006.1 coordinate 394,770, forward strand.
AGATAGCTCGCAGGCAGAAAGAGCTAGCCTGGAAAGCTGTTGCTCATCCTCATCTGCCCATGGCACTGCTCGCACAGAAGCACAGAGACTGGGGCTGCTTGCTTGTCTTGTCCCCTCAAACTTCAAATGTAGCTTAGGTGGTCCGAGCCGCGCGCATCCGGCAGCCCTGCTCCGAAAATGCCAACGTCTGCAGATAGCTCGCAGGCAGAAAGAGCTAGCCTGGAAAGCTGTTGCTCAGCCTCATCTGCCCATGGCACTGCTCGCACAGAGGCACAGAGACTGGGGCTGCTTGCTTGTCTTGTCCCCTCAAACTTCAAACGTAGCTTAGGTGGTCTGTGTCGTGAGCCTCCGGCAGCCCTGCTCCGAAAATGCAAATGTCTGCAGATAGCTCGCAGGCAGAAAGAGCTAGCCTGGAAAGCTGTTGCTCAGCCTCATCTGCCCATGGCACTGCTCGCACAGAGGCACAGAGACTGGGGCTGCTTGCTTGTCTTGTCCCCTCAAACTTCAAATGTAGCTTAGGTGGTCCGTGCTGGGCGCATCCGTCAGCCCTGCTCCAAAATTGCGAACGTCTGCAGATAGCTCGCAGGCAGAAAGAGCTAGCCTGGAAAGCTGTTGCTCAGCCTCATCTGCCCATGGCACTGCTCGCACAGAGGCACAGAGACTGGGGCTGCTTGCTTGTCTTGTCCCCTCAAACTTCAAACGTAGCTTAGGTGGTCTGTTCCGGGCGCCTCTGGCATCCCTGCTCCAAAAATGCAAACGTCTGCAGATAGCTCGCAGGCAGAAAGAGCTAGCCTGGAAAGCTGTTGCTCAGCCTCATCTGCCCATGGCACTGCTCGCACAGAGGCACAGAGACTGGGGCTGCTTGCTTGTCTTGTCCCCTCAAACTTCAAACGTAGCTTAGGTGGTCCGTGCCGGGTGTGTCCGGCAGCCCTGCTCCGAAAATGCAAACCTCTGCAGATAGCTCGCAGGCAGAAAGAGCTAGCCTGGAAAGCTGTTGCTCAGCCTCATCTGCCCATGGCACTGCTCGCACAGAGGCACAGAGACTGGGGCTGCTTGCTTGTCTTGTCCCCTCAAACTTCAAACGTAGCTTAGGTGGTCCGTGCCGGGCGCCTCCGGCAGCCCTGCTCCGAAAATCCAAACGTCTGCAGATAGCTCGCAGGCAGAAAGAGCTAGCCTGGAAAGCTGTTGCTCAGCCTCATCTGCCCATGGCACTGCTCGCACAGAGGCACAGAGACTGAGGCTGCTTGCTTGTCTTCCTCCTCAAACTTCAAACGTAGCTTAGGTGGTCCGTGCCGGGCGCCTCCGGCAGCCCTGCTCCGAAAATGCGAACGTCTGCAGATAGCTCGCAGGCAGAAAGAGCTAGCCTGGAAAGCTGTTGCTCAGCCTCATCTGCCCATGGCACTGCTCGCACAGAGGCACAGAGACTGGGGCTGCTTGCTTGTCTTGTCCCCTAAAACTTCAAATGTAGCTCAGGTGGTCCGTGCCGGGCGCCTCCGGCAGCCCTGCTCCGAAAATCCAAACGTCTGCAGATAGCTCGCAGGCAGAAAGAGCTAGCCTGGAAAGCTGTTGCTCAGCCTCGTCTGCCCATGGCACTGCTCGCACAGAGGCACAGAGACTGAGGGTGCTTGCTTGTCTTCCTCCTCAAACTTCAAACGTAGCTTAGGTGGTCCGTGCCGGGCGCCTCCGGCAGCCCTGCTCCGAAAATCCGAACGTCTGCAGATAGCTCGCAGGCAGAAAGAGCTAGCCTGGAAAGCTGTTGCTCATCCTCATCTGCCCATGGCACTGCTCGCACAGAAGCACAGAGACTGGGGCTGCTTGCTTGTCTTGTCCCCTCAAACTTCAAATGTAGCTTAGGTGGTCCGAGCCGGGCGCATCCGGCAGCCCTGCTCCGAAAATGCCAACGTCTGCAGATAGCTCGCAGGCAGAAAGAGCTAGCCTGGAAAGCTGTTGCTCAGCCTCATCTGCCCATGGCACTGCTCGCACAGAGGCACAGAGACTGGGGCTGCTTGCTTGTCTTGCCCCCTCAAACTTCAAACGTAGCTTAGGTGGTCCGTGGTGGGCGCCTCCCGCAGCCCTGCTCCAAAAATGCAAACGTCTGCAGATAGCTCGCAGGCAGAAAGAGCTAGCCTGGAAAGCTGTTGCTCAGCCTCATCTGCCCATGGCACTGCTCGCGCAGAGGCACAGAGACTGGGGCTGCTTGCTTGTCTTGTCCCCTGAAACTTCAAATGTAGCTTAGGTGGTCCGTGCCGGGCGCATCCGGCAGCCCTGCTCCAAAAATGCAAACGTCTGCAGATAGCTCGCAGGCAGAAAGAGCTAGCCTGGAAAGCTGTTGCTCAGCGTCATCTGCCCATGGCACTGCTCGCACAGAGGCACAGAGACTGGGGCTGCTTGCTTGTCTTGTCCCCTCAAACTTTAAATGTAGCTTAGGTGGTCCGTGCCGGGCGCCTCCGGCAGCCCTGCTTCGAAAATGCGAACGTCTGCAGATAGCTCGCAGGCAGAAAGAGCTAGCCTGGAAAGCTGTTGCTCAGCCTCATCTGCCCATGGCACTGCTCGCACAGAGGCACAGAGACTGGGGCTGCTTGCTCGTCTTGCCCCCCCAAACTTCAAACGTAGCTTAGGTGGTCCGTGCCGGGCGCCTCCGGCAGCCCTGCTCCGAAAATGCAAACGTCTGCAGATAGCTCGCAGGCAGAAAGAGCTAGCCTGGAAAGCTGTTGCTCAGCCTCATCTGCCCATGGCACTGCTCGCACAGAGGCACAGAGACTGAGGCTGCTTGCTTGTCTTCCTCCTCAAACTTCAAACGTAGCTTAGGTGGTCCGTGCCGGGCGCCTCCGGCAGCCCTGCTCCGAAAATGCAAACGTCTGCAGATAGCTCGCAGGCAGAAAGAGCTAGCCTGGAAAGCTGTTGCTCAGCCTCATCTGCCCATGGCACTGCTCGCACAGAGGCACAGAGACTGGGGCTGCTTGCTTGTCTTGTCCCCTAAAACTTCAAATGTAGCTCAGGTGGTCCGTGCCGGGCGCCTCCGGCAGCCCTGCTCCGAAAATGCAAACGTCTGCAGATAGCTCGCAGGCAGAAAGAGCTAGCCTGGAAAGCTGTTGCTCAGCCTCGTCTGCCCATGGCACTGCTCGCACAGAGGCACAGAGACTGAGGGTGCTTGCTTGTCTTCCTCCTCAAACTTCAAACGTAGCTTAGGTGGTCCGTGCCGGGCGCCTCCGGCAGCCCTGCTCCGAAAATCCGAACGTCTGCAGATAGCTCGCAGGCAGAAAGAGCTAGCCTGGAAAGCTGTTGCTCATCCTCATCTGCCCATGGCACTGCTCGCACAGAAGCACAGAGACTGGGGCTGCTTGCTTGTCTTGTCCCCTCAAACTTCAAATGTAGCTTAGGTGGTCCGAGCCGGGCGCATCCGGCAGCCCTGCTCCGAAAATGCAAACGTCTGCAGATAGCTCGCAGGCAGAAAGAGCTAGCCTGGAAAGCTGTTGCTCAGCCTCATCTGCCCATGGCACTGCTCGCACAGAGGCACAGAGACTGAGGCTGCTTGCTTGTCTTGTCCCCTCAAACTTCAAATGTAGCTTAGGTGGTCCGTGCCGGGCGCATCCGGCAGCCCTGCTCCGAAAAAGCAAACATCTGCAGATAGCTCGCAGGCAGAAAGAGCTAGCCTGGAAAGCTGTTGCTCAGCCTCATCTGCCCATGGCACTGCTCGCACAGAGGCACAGAGACTGGGACTGCTTGCTTGTCTTGTCCCCTCAAACTTCAAACGTAGCTTAGGTGGCCCGTGCCGGGCGCCTCCGGCAGCCCTGCTCCGAAAATGCGAACGTCTGCAGATAGCTCGCAGGCAGAAAGAGCTAGCCTGGAAAGCTGTTGCTCAGCCTCATCTGCCCATGGCACTGCTCGCACAGAGGCACAGAGACTGGGGCTGCTTGCTTGTCTTGTCCCCTCAAACTTCAAACGTAGCTTAGGTGGTCTGTGTCGTGCGCCTCCGGCAGCCCTGCTCCGAAAATGCAAATGTCTGCAGATAGCTCGCAGGCAGAAAGAGCTAGCCTGGAAAGCTGTTGCTCAGCCTCATCTGCCCATGGCACTGCTCGCACAGAGGCACAGAGACTGGGGCTGCTTGCTTGTCTTGTCCCCTCAAACTTCAAATGTAGCTTAGGTGGTCCGTGCTGGGCGCATCCGTCAGCCCTGCTCCAAAATTGCGAACGTCTGCAGATAGCTCGCAGGCAGAAAGAGCTAGCCTGGAAAGCTGTTGCTCAGCCTCATCTGCCCATGGCACTGCTCGCACAGAGGCACAGAGACTGGGGCAGCTTGCTTGTCTTGTCCCCTCAAACTTCAAACGTAGCTTAGGTGGTCTGTTCCGGGCGCCTCTGGCATCCCTGCTCCAAAAATGCAAACGTCTGCAGATAGCTCGCAGGCAGAAAGAGCTAGCCTGGAAAGCTGTTGCTCAGCCTCATCTGCCCATGGCACTGCTCGCACAGAGGCACAGAGACTGGGGCTGCTTGCTTGTCTTGTCCCCTCAAACTTCAAACGTAGCTTAGGTGGTCCGTGCCGGGTGTGTCCGGCAGCCCTGCTCCGAAAATGCAAACGTCTGCAGATAGCTCGCAGGCAGAAAGAGCTAGCCTGGAAAGCTGTTGCTCAGCCTCATCTGCCCATGGCACTGCTCGCACAGAGGCACAGAGACTGGGGCTGCTTGCTTGTCTTGTCCCCTCAAACTTCAAACGTAGCTTAGGTGGTCCGTGCCGGGCGCCTCCGGCAGCCCTGCTCCGAAAATCCAAACGTCTGCAGATAGCTCGCAGGCAGAAAGAGCTAGCCTGGAAAGCTGTTGCTCAGCCTCATCTGCCCATGGCACTGCTCGCACAGAGGCACAGAGACTGAGGCTGCTTGCTTGTCTTCCTCCTCAAACTTCAAACGTAGCTTAGGTGGTCCGTGCCGGGCGCCTCCGGCAGCCCTGCTCCGAAAATCCGAACGTCTGCAGATAGCTCGCAGGCAGAAAGAGCTAGCCTGGAAAGCTGTTGCTCATCCTCATCTGCCCATGGCACTGCTCGCACAGAAGCACAGAGACTGGGGCTGCTTGCTTGTCTTGTCCCCTCAAACTTCAAATGTAGCTTAGGTGGTCCGAGCCGGGCGCATCCGGCAGCCCTGCTCCGAAAATGCAAACGTCTGCAGATAGCTCGCAGGCAGAAAGAGCTAGCCTGGAAAGCTGTTGCTCAGCCTCATCTGCCCATGGCACTGCTCGCACAGAGGCACAGAGACTGGGGCTGCTTGCTTGTCTTGCCCCCTCAAACTTCAAACGTAGCTTAGGTGGTCCGTGCTGGGCGCCTCCCGCAGCCCTGCTCCAAAAATGCAAACGTCTGCAGATAGCTCGCAGGCAGAAAGAGCTAGCCTGGAAAGCTGTTGCTCAGCCTCATCTGCCCATGGCACTGCTCGCGCAGAGGCACAGAGACTGGGGCTGCTTGCTTGTCTTGTCCCCTCAAACTTCAAATGTAGCTTAGGTGGTCCGTGCCGGGCGCATCCGGCAGCCCTGCTCCAAAAATGCAAACGTCTGCAGATAGCTCGCAGGCAGAAAGAGCTAGCCTGGAAAGCTGTTGCTCAGCGTCATCTGCCCATGGCACTGCTCGCACAGAGGCACAGAGACTGGGGCTGCTTGCTTGTCTTGTCCCCTCAAACTTCAAATGTAGCTTAGGTGGTCCGTGCCGGGCGCCTCCGGCAGCCCTGCTTCGAAAATGCGAACGTCTGCAGATAGATCGCAGGCAGAAAGAGCTAGCCTGGAAAGCTGTTGCTCAGCCTCATCTGCCCATGGCACTGCTCGCACAGAGGCACAGAGACTGGGGCTGCTTGCTCGTCTTGCCCCCTCAAACTTCAAACGTAGCTTAGGTGGTCCGTGCCGGGCGCCTCCGGCAGCCCTGCTCCGAAAATGCAAACGTCTGCAGATAGCTCGCAGGCAGAAAGAGCTAGCCTGGAAAGCTGTTGCTCAGCCTCATCTGCCCATGGCACTGCTCGCACAGAGGCACAGAGACTGAGGGTGCTTGCTTGTCTTCCTCCTCAAACTTCAAACGTAGCTTAGGTGGTCCGTGCCGGGCGCCTCCGGCAGCCCTGCTCCGAAAATGCAAACGTCTGCAGATAGCTCGCAGGCAGAAAGAGCTAGCCTGGAAAGCTGTTGCTCAGCCTCATCTGCCCATGGCACTGCTCGCACAGAGGCACAGAGACTGGGGCTGCTTGCTTGTCTTGTCCCCTCAAACTTCAAATGTAGCTTAGGTGGTCCGTGCCGGGCGCATCCGGCAGCCCTGCTCCGAAAATGCGAACGTCTGCAGATAGCTCGCAGGCAGAAAGAGCTAGCCTGGAAAGCTGTTGCTCAGCCTCATCTGCCCATGGCACTGCTCGCACAGAGGCACAGAGATAGGGGCTGCTTGCTTGTCTTGTCCCCTCAAACTTCAAACGTAGCTTAGGTGGTCCGTGCCGGGCGCCTCCGGCAGCCCTGCTCCGAAAATGCGAACGTCTGCAGATAGCTTGCAGGCAGAAAGAGCTAGCCTGGAAAGCTGTTGCTCAGCCTCATCTGCCCATGGCACTGCTCGCACAGAGGCACAGAGACTGGGGCTGCTTGCTTGTCTTGTCCCCTCAAACTTCAAACGTAGCTTAGGTGGTCTGTGCCGGGCGCCTCCGGCAGCCCTGCTCCGAAAATGCAAACGTCTGCAGATAGCTCGCAGGCAGAAAGAGCTAGCCTGGAAAGCTGTTGCTCAGCGTCATCTGCCCATGGCACTACTCGCACAGAGGCACAGAGACTGGGGCTGCTTGCTTGTCTTGTCCCCTCAAACTTTAAATGTAACATAGGTGATCCGTGCCGGGCGCCTCCGGCAGCCCTGCTTCGAAAATGCGAACGTCTGCAGATAGCTCGCAGGCAGAAAGAGCTAGCCTGGAAAGCTGTTGCTCATCCTCATCTGCCCATGGCACTGCTCGCACAGAAGCACAGAGACTGGGTCTGCTTGCTTGTCTTGTCCCCTCAAACTTCAAATGTAGCTTAGGTGGTCTGTGCCGGGCGCATCCGGCAGCCCTGCTCCGAAAATGCGAACGTCTGCAGATAGCTCGCAGGCAGAAAGAGCTAGCCTGGAAAGCTGTTGCTCAGCCTCATCTGCCCATGGCACTGCTCGCACAGAGGCACAGAGACTGGGGCTGCTTGCTTGTTTTCCCCCTCAAACTTCAAACGTAGCTTAGGTGGTCCGTGCCTGGCGCCTCCCGCAGCCCTGCTCCGAAAATGCGAACGTCTGCAGATAGCTCGCAGGCAGAATGAGCTAGCCTGGAAAGCTGTTGCTCAGCCTCATCTGCCCATGGCACTGCTCGCACAGAGGCACAGAGACTGGGGCTGCTTGCTTGTCTTGTCCCCTCAAACTTCAAATGTAGCTTAGGTGGTCCGTGCCGGGCGCCTCCGGCAGCCCTGCTCCGAAAATGCGAACGTCTGCAGATAGCTCGCAGGCAGAAAGAGCTAGCCTGGAAAATTGTTGCTCAGCCTCATCTGCCCATGGCACTGCTCGCACAGAGGCACAGAGACTGGGGCTGCTTGCTTGTCTTGTCCCCTCAAACTTCAAACGTATCTTAGGTGGTCCGTGCCGGGCGCATCTGGCAGCCCTGCTCCAAAAATGCGAACGTCTGCAGATAGCTCGCAGGCAGAAAGAGCTAGCCTGGAAAGCTGTTGCTCAGCCTCATCTGCCCATGGCACTGCTCGCACAGAGGCACAGAGACTGGGGCTGCTTGCTTGTCTTGTCCCCTCAAACTTCAAATGTAGCTTAGGTGGTCCGTGCCGGGCGCATCTGACAGCCCTGCTCCAAAAATGCGAACGTCTGCAGATAGCTCGCAGGCAGAAAGAGCTAGCCTGGAAAGCTGTTGCTCAGCCTCATCTGCCCATGGCACTGCTCGCACAGAGGCACAGAGACTGGGGCTGCTTGCTTGTCTTGTCCCCTCAAACTTCAAATGTAGCTTAGGTGGTCCGAGCCGTGCGCATCCGGCAGCCCTGCTCCGAAAATGCGAACGTCTGCAGATAGCTCGCAGGCAGAAAGAGCTAGCCTGGAAAGCTGTTGCTCAGCCTCATCTGCCCATGGCACTGCTCGCACAGAGGCACAGAGATAGGGGCTGCTTGCTTGTCTTGTCCCCTCAAACTTCAAACGTAGCTTAGGTGGTCCGTGCCGGGCGCCTCCGGCAGCCCTGCTCCGAAAATGCGAACGTCTGCAGATAGCTTGCAGGCAGAAAGAGCTAGCCTGGAAAGCTGTTGCTCAGCCTCATCTGCCCATGGCACTGCTCGCACAGAGGCACAGAGACTGGGGCTGCTTGCTTGTCTTGTCCCCTCAAACTTCAAACGTAGCTTAGGTGGTCTGTGCCGGGCGCCTCCGGCAGCCCTGCTCCGAAAATGCAAACGTCTGCAGATAGCTCGCAGGCAGAAAGAGCTAGCCTGGAAAGCTGTTGCTCAGCGTCATCTGCCCATGGCACTACTCGCACAGAGGCACAGAGACTGGGGCTGCTTGCTTGTCTTGTCCCCTCAAACTTTAAATGTAACATAGGTGGTCCGTGCCGGGCGCCTCCGGCAGCCCTGCTTCGAAAATGCGAACGTCTGCAGATAGCTCGCAGGCAGAAAGAGCTAGCCTGGAAAGCTGTTGCTCATCCTCATCTGCCCATGGCACTGCTCGCACAGAAGCACAGAGACTGGGTCTGCTTGCTTGTCTTGTCCCCTCAAACTTCAAATGTAGCTTAGGTGGTCTGTGCCGGGCGCATCCGGCAGCCCTGCTCCGAAAATGCAAACGTCTGCAGATAGCTCGCAGGCAGAAAGAGCTAGCCTGGAAAGCTGTTGCTCAGCCTCATCTGCCCATGGCACTGCTCGCACAGAGGCACAGAGACTGGGGCTGCTTGCTTGTTTTCCCCCTCAAACTTCAAACGTAGCTTAGGTGGTCCGTGCCTGGCGCCTCCCGCAGCCCTGCTCCGAAAATGCGAACGTCTGCAGATAGCTCGCAGGCAGAATGAGCTAGCCTGGAAAGCTGTTGCTCAGCCTCATCTGCCCATGGCACTGCTCGCACAGAGGCACAGAGACTGGGGCTGCTTGCTTGTCTTCCCCCTCAAACTTCAAACGTAGCTTAGGTGGTCCGTGCCGGGCGCATCCGGCAGCCCTGCTCCAAAAATGCAAACGTCTGCAGATAGCTCGCAGGCAGAAAGAGCTAGCCTGGAAAGCTGTTGCTCAGCCTCATCTGCCCATGGCACTGCTCGCACAGAGGCACAGAGACTGGGGCTGCTTGCTTGTCTTGTCCCCTCAAACTTCAAACGTAGCTTAGGTGGTCCGTGCCGGGCGCATCTGGCAGCCCTGCTCCAAAAATGCGAACGTCTGCAGATAGCTCGCAGGCAGAAAGAGCTAGCCTGGAAAGCTGTTGCTCAGCCTCATCTGCCCATGGCACTGCTCGCACAGAGGCACAGAGACTGGGGCTGCTTGCTTGTCTTGTCCCCTCAAACTTCAAATGTAGCTTAGGTGGTCCGTGCCAGGCGCCTCCGGCAGCCCTGCTCCAAAAATGCAAACGTCTGCAGATGGCTCGCAGGCAGAAAGAGCTAGCCTGGAAAGCTGTTGCTCAGCCTCATCTGCCCATGGCACTGCTCGCACAGAGGCACAGAGACTGGGGCTGCTTGCTTGTCTTGTCCCCTCAAACTTCAAACGTAGCTTAGGTGGTCCGTGCCAGGCGCCTCCGGCAGCCCTGCTCCGAAAATACAAACGTCTGCAGATAGCTCGCAGGCAGAAAGAGCTAGCCTGGAAAGCTGTTGCTCAGCCTCATCTGCCCATGGCACTGCTCGCACAGAGGCACAGAGACTGGGGCTGCTTGCTTGTCTTGTCCCCTCAAACTTCAAACGTAGCTTAGGTGGTCCGTGCCGGGCGCATCTGGCAGCCCTGCTCCAAAAATGCGAACGTCTGCAGATAGCTCGCAGGCAGAAAGAGCTAGCCTGGAAAGCTGTTGCTCAGCCTCATCTGCCCATGGCACTGCTCGCACAGAGGCACAGAGACTGGGGCTGCTTGCTTGTCTTGTCCCCTCAAACTTCAAATGTAGCTTAGGTGGTCCGTGCCGGGCGCATCTGACAGCCCTGCTCCAAAAATGCGAACGTCTGCAGATAGCTCGCAGGCAGAAAGAGCTAGCCTGGAAAGCTGTTGCTCAGCCTCATCTGCCCATGGCACTGCTCGCACAGAGGCACAGAGACTGGGGCTGCTTGCTTGTCTTGTCCCCTCAAACTTCAAACGTAGCTTAGGTGGTCCGTGCCAGGCGCCTCCGGCAGCCCTGCTCCGAAAATGCAAACGTCTGCAGATAGCTCGCAGGCAGAAAGAGCTAGCCTGGAAAGCTGTTGCTCAGCCTCATCTGCCCATGGCACTGCTCGCACAGAGGCACAGAGACTGGGGCTGCTTGCTTGTCTTCCCCCTCAAACTTCAAACGTAGCTTAGGTGGTCCGTGCCGGGCGCATCCGGCAGCCCTGCTCCAAAAATGCAAACGTCTGCAGATAGCTCGCAGGCAGAAAGAGCTAGCCTGGAAAGCTGTTGCTCAGCCTCATCTGCCCATGGCACTGCTCGCACAGAGGCCCAGAGACTGGGGCTGCTTGCTTGTCTTCTCCCCTCAAACTTCAAACGTAGCTTAGGTGGTCTGTGCCGGGCGCCTCTGGCAGCCCTGCTCCGAAAATGCGAACGTCTGCAGATAGCTCGCAGGCAGAAAGAGCTAGCCTGGAAAGCTGTTGCTCAGCCTCATCTGCCCATGGCACTGCTCGCACAGAGGCACAGAGACTGGGGCTGCTTGCTTGTCTTGTCCCCTCAAACTTCAAATGTAGCTTAGGTGGTCCGTGCCGGGCGCATCCGGCAGCCCTGCTCCGAAAATGCGAACGTCTGCAGATAGCTCGCAGGCAGAAAGAGCTAGCCTGGAAAGCTGTTGCTCAGCCTCATCTGCCCATGGCACTGCTCGCACAGAGGCACAGAGACTGGGGCTGCTTGCTTGTTTTCCCCCTCAAACTTCAAACGTAGCTTAGGTGGTCCGTGCCTGGCGCCTCCCGCAGCCCTGCTCCGAAAATGCGAACGTCTGCAGATAGCTCGCAGGCAGAATGAGCTAGCCTGGAAAGCTGTTGCTCAGCCTCATCTGCCCATGGCACTGCTCGCACAGAGGCACAGAGACTGGGGCTGCTTGCTTGTCTTGTCCCCTCAAACTTCAAATGTAGCTTAGGTGGTCCGTGCCGGGCGCCTCCGGCAGCCCTGCTCCGAAAATGCGAACGTCTGCAGATAGCTCGCAGGCAGAAAGAGCTAGCCTGGAAAATTGTTGCTCAGCCTCATCTGCCCATGGCACTGCTCGCACAGAGGCACAGAGACTGGGGCTGCTTGCTTGTCTTGTCCCCTCAAACTTCAAACGTAGCTTAGGTGGTCCGTGCCGGGCGCATCTGGCAGCCCTGCTCCAAAAATGCGAACGTCTGCAGATAGCTCGCAGGCAGAAAGAGCTAGCCTGGAAAGCTGTTGCTCAGCCTCATCTGCCCATGGCACTGCTCGCACAGAGGCACAGAGACTGGGGCTGCTTGCTTGTCTTGTCCCCTCAAACTTCAAATGTAGCTTAGGTGGTCCGTGCCGGGCGCATCTGACAGCCCTGCTCCAAAAATGCAAACGTCTGCAGATAGCTCGCAGGCAGAAAGAGCTAGCCTGGAAAGCTGTTGCTCAGCCTCATCTGCCCATGGCACTGCTCGCACAGAGGCACAGAGACTGGGGCTGCTTGCTTGTCTTGTCCCCTCAAACTTCAAACGTAGCTTAGGTGGTCCGTGCCAGGCGCCTCCGGCAGCCCTGCTCCGAAAATGCAAACGTCTGCAGATAGCTCGCAGGCAGAAAGAGCTAGCCTGGAAAGCTGTTGCTCAGCCTCATCTGCCCATGGCACTGCTCGCACAGAGGCACAGAGACTGGGGCTGCTTGCTTGTCTTCCCCCTCAAACTTCAAACATAGCTTAGGTGGTCCGTGCCGGGCGCATCCGGCAGCCCTGCTCCAAAAATGCAAACGTCTGCAGATAGCTCGCAGGCAGAAAGAGCTAGCCTGGAAAGCTGTTGCTCAGCCTCATCTGCCCATGGCACTGCTCGCACAGAGGCACAGAGACTGGGGCTGCTTGCTTGTCTTGTCCCCTCAAACTTCAAACGTAGCTTAGGTGGTCCGTGCCGGGCGCATCTGGCAGCCCTGCTCCAAAAATGCGAACGTCTGCAGATAGCTCGCAGGCAGAAAGAGCTAGCCTGGAAAGCTGTTGCTCAGCCTCATCTGCCCATGGCACTGCTCGCACAGAGGCACAGAGACTGGGGCTGCTTGCTTGTCTTGTCCCCTCAAACTTCAAATGTAGCTTAGGTGGTCCGTGCCAGGCGCCTCCGGCAGCCCTGCTCCAAAAATGCGAACGTCTGCAGATGGCTCGCAGGCAGAAAGAGCTAGCCTGGAAAGCTGTTGCTCAGCCTCATCTGCCCATGGCACTGCTCGCACAGAGGCACAGAGACTGGGGCTGCTTGCTTGTCTTGTCCCCTCAAACTTCAAACGTAGCTTAGGTGGTCCGTGCCAGGCGCCTCCGGCAGCCCTGCTCCGAAAATGCAAACGTCTGCAGATAGCTCGCAGGCAGAAAGAGCTAGCCTGGAAAGCTGTTGCTCAGCCTCATCTGCCCATGGCACTGCTCGCACAGAGGCACAGAGACTGGGGCTGCTTGCTTGTCTTGTCCCCTCAAACTTCAAACGTAGCTTAGGTGGTCCGTGCCGGGCGCATCTGGCAGCCCTGCTCCAAAAATGCGAACGTCTGCAGATAGCTCGCAGGCAGAAAGAGCTAGCCTGGAAAGCTGTTGCTCAGCCTCATCTGCCCATGGCACTGCTCGCACAGAGGCACAGAGACTGGGGCTGCTTGCTTGTCTTGTCCCCTCAAACTTCAAATGTAGCTTAGGTGGTCCGTGCCGGGCGCATCTGACAGCCCTGCTCCAAAAATGCGAACGTCTGCAGATAGCTCGCAGGCAGAAAGAGCTAGCCTGGAAAGCTGTTGCTCAGCCTCATCTGCCCATGGCACTGCTCGCACAGAGGCACAGAGACTGGGGCTGCTTGCTTGTCTTGTCCCCTCAAACTTCAAACGTAGCTTAGGTGGTCCGTGCCAGGCGCCTCCGGCAGCCCTGCTCCGAAAATGCAAACGTCTGCAGATAGCTCGCAGGCAGAAAGAGCTAGCCTGGAAAGCTGTTGCTCAGCCTCATCTGCCCATGGCACTGCTCGCACAGAGGCACAGAGACTGGGGCTGCTTGCTTGTCTTCCCCCTCAAACTTCAAATGTAGCTTAGGTGGTCCGTGCCGGGCGCATCCGGCAGCCCTGCTCCAAAAATGCAAACGTCTGCAGATAGCTCGCAGGCAGAAAGAGCTAGCCTGGAAAGCTGTTGCTCAGCCTCATCTGCCCATGGCACTGCTCGCACAGAGGCCCAGAGACTGGGGCTGCTTGCTTGTCTTCTCCCCTCAAACTTCAAACGTAGCTTAGGTGGTCTGTGCCGGGCGCCTCTGGCAGCCCTGCTCCGAAAATGCGAACGTCTGCAGATAGCTCGCAGGCAGAAAGAGCTAGCCTGGAAAGCTGTTGCTCAGCCTCATCTGCCCATGGCACTGCTCGCACAGAGGCCCAGAGACTGGGGCTGCTTGCTTGTCTTCTCCCCTCAAACTTCAAACGTAGCTTAGGTGGTCTGTGCCGGGCGCCTCTGGCAGCCCTGCTCCGAAAATGCGAACGTCTGCAGATAGCTCGCAGGCAGAAAGAGCTAGCCTGGAAAGCTGTTGCTCAGCCTCATCTGCCCATGGCACTGCTCGCACAGAGGCACAGAGACTGGGGCTGCTTGCTTGTCTTGTCCCCTCAAACTTCAAATGTAGCTTAGGTGGTCCGTGCCGGGCGCATCCGGCAGCCCTGCTCCGAAAATGCAAACGTCTGCAGATAGCTCGCAGGCAGAAAGAGCTAGCCTGGAAAGCTGTTGCTCAGCCTCATCTGCCCATGGCACTGCTCGCACAGAGGCACAGAGACTGGGGCTGCTTGCTTGTCTTCTCCCCTCAAACTTCAAACCTACCTTAGGTGGTCCGTGCCGGGCGCCTCTGGCAGCCCTGCTCCAAAAATGCGAACGTCTGCAGATAGCTCGCAGGCAGAAAGAGCTAGCCTGGAAAGCTGTTGCTCAGCCTCATCTGCCCATGGCACTGCTCGCACAGAGGCACAGAGACTGGGGCTGCTTGCTTGTCTTGCCCCCTCAAACTTCAAACGTAGCTTAGGTGGTCCGTGCCGGGCGCCTCCGGCAGCCCTGCTCCGAAAATGCGAACGTCTGCAGATAGCTCGCAGGCAGAAAGAGCTAGCCTGGAAAGCTGTTGCTCAGCGTCATCTGCCCATGGCACTACTCGCACAGAGGCACAGAGACTGGGGCTGCTTGCTTGTCTTGTCCCCTCAAACTTTAAATGTAACATAGGTGGTCCGTGCCGGGCGCCTCCGGCAGCCCTGCTTCGAAAATGCGAACGTCTGCAGATAGCTCGCAGGCAGAAAGAGCTAGCCTGGAAAGCTGTTGCTCATCCTCATCTGCCCATGGCACTGCTCGCACAGAAGCACAGAGACTGGGTCTGCTTGCTTGTCTTGTCCCCTCAAACTTCAAATGTAGCTTAGGTGGTCTGTGCCGGGCACATCCGGCAGCCCTGCTCCGAAAATGCGAACGTCTGCAGATAGCTCGCAGGCAGAAAGAGCTAGCCTGGAAAGCTGTTGCTCAGCCTCATCTGCCCATGGCACTGCTCGCACAGAGGCACAGAGACTGGGGCTGCTTGCTTGTTTTCCCCCTCAAACTTCAAACGTAGCTTAGGTGGTCCGTGCCGGGCGCCTCCCGCAGCCCTGCTCCGAAAATGCGAACGTCTGCAGATAGCTCGCAGGCAGAAAGAGCTAGCCTGGAAAGCTGTTGCTCAGCCTCATCTGCCCATGGCACTGCTCGCACAGAGGCACAGAGACTGGGGCTGCTTGCTTGTCTTGTCTCCTCAAACTTCAAATGTAGCTTAGGTGGTCCGTGCCGGGAGCCTCCGGCAGCCCTGCTCCGAAAATGCGAACGTCTGCAGATAGCTCGCAGGCAGAAAGAGCTAGCCTGGAAAATTGTTGCTCAGCCTCATCTGCCCATGGCACTGCTCGCACAGAGGCACAGAGACTGGGGCTGCTTGCTTGTCTTGTCCCCTCAAACTTCAAACGTAGCTTAGGTGGTCTGTGCCGGGCGCCTTTGGCAGCCCTGCTCCGAAAATGCAAACGTCTGCAGATAGCTCGCAGGCAGAAAGAGCTAGCCTGGAAAGCTGTTGCTCAGCCTCATCTGCCCATGGCACTGCTCGCACAGAGGCACAGAGACTGGGGCTGCTTGCTTGTCTTGTCCCCTCAAACTTCAAACGTAGCTTAGGTGGTCCGTGCCGGGCGCCTCCGGCAGCCCTGCTCCGAAAATGCAAACGTATGCAGATAGCTCGCAGGCAGAAAGAGCTAGCCTGGAAAGCTGTTGCTCAGCCTCATCTGCCCATGGCACTGCTCGCACAGAGGCACAGAGACTGGGGCTGCTTGCTTGTCTTGTCCCCTCAAACTTCAAACGTAGCTTAGGTGGTCCGTGCCGGGCGCATCTGGCAGCCCTGCTCCAAAAATGCGAACGTCTGCAGATAGCTCGCAGGCAGAAAGAGCTAGCCTGGAAAGCTGTTGCTCAGCCTCATCTGCCCATGGCACTGCTCGCACAGAGGCACAGAGACTGGGGCTACTTGCTTGTCTTGTCCCCTCAAACTTCAAATGTAGCTTAGGTGGTCCGTGCCGGGCGCATCTGGCAGCCCTGCTCCAAAAATGCGAACGTCTGCAGATAGCTCGCAGGCAGAAAGAGATAGCCTGGAAAGCTGTTGCTCAGCCTCATCTGCCCATGGCACTGCTCGCACAGAGGCACAGAGACTGGGGCTGCTTGCTTGTCTTGTCCCCTCAAACTTCAAACGTAGCTTAGGTGGTCCGTGCCAGGCGCCTCCGGCAGCCCTGCTCCGAAAATGCAAACGTCTGCAGATAGCTCGCAGGCAGAAAGAGCTAGCCTGGAAAGCTGTTGCTCAGCCTCATCTGCCCATGGCACTGCTCGCACAGAGGCACAGAGACTGGGGCTGCTTGCTTGTCTTCCCCCTCAAACTTCAAACGTAGCTTAGGTGGTCCGTGCCGGGCGCATCCGGCAGCCCTGCTCCAAAAATGCAAACGTCTGCAGATAGCTCGCAGGCAGAAAGAGCTAGCCTGGAAAGCTGTTGCTCAGCCTCATCTGCCCATGGCACTGCTCGCACAGAGGCCCAGAGACTGGGGCTGCTTGCTTGTCTTCTCCCCTCAAACTTCAAACGTAGCTTAGGTGGTCTGTGCCGGGCGCCTCTGGCAGCCCTGCTCCGAAAATGCGAACGTCTGCAGATAGCTCGCAGGCAGAAAGAGCTAGCCTGGAAAGCTGTTGCTCAGCCTCATCTGCCCATGGCACTGCTCGCACAGAGGCACAGAGACTGGGGCTGCTTGCTTGTCTTGTCCCCTCAAACTTCAAATGTAGCTTAGGTGGTCCCTGCCGGGCGCATCCGGCAGCCCTGCTCCGAAAATGCAAACGTCTGCAGATAGCTCGCAGGCAGAAAGAGCTAGCCTGGAAAGCTGTTGCTCAGCCTCATCTGCCCATGGCACTGCTCGCACAGAGGCACAGAGACTGGGGCTGCTTGCTTGTCTTGTCCCCTCAAACTTCAAATGTAGCTTAGGTGGTCCGTGCCGGGCGCATCCGGCAGCCCTGCTCCGAAAATGCAAACGTCTGCAGATAGCGCGCAGGCAGAAAGAGCTAGCCTGGAAAGCTGTTGCTCAGCCTCATCTGCCCATGGCACTGCTCGCACAGAGGCACAGAGACTGGGGCTGCTTGCTTGTCTTCTCCCCTCAAACTTCAAACGTACCTTAGGTGGTCCGTGCCGGGCGCCTCTGGCAGCCCTGCTCCGAAAATGCAAACGTCTGCAGATAGCTCGCAGGCAGAAAGAGCTAGCCTGGAAAGCTGTTGCTCAGCCTCATCTGCCCATGGCACTGCTCGCACAGAGGCACAGAGACTGAGGCTGCTTGCTTGTCTTGTCCCCTCAAACTTCAAATGTAGCTTAGGTGGTCCGTGCCGGGCGCATCCGGCAGCCCTGCTCCGAAAAAGCAAACGTCTGCAGATAGCTCGCAGGCAGAAAGAGCTAGCCTGGAAAGCTGTTGCTCAGCCTCATCTGCCCATGGCACTGCTCGCACAGAGGCACAGAGACTGGGGCTGCTTGCTTGTCTTGTCCCCTCAAACTTCAAACGTAGCTTAGGTGGCCCGTGCCGGGCGCCTCCGGCAGCCCTGCTCCGAAAATGCGAACGTCTGCAGATAGCTCGCAGGCAGAAAGAGCTAGCCTGGAAAGCTGTTGCTCAGCCTCATCTGCCCATGGCACTGCTCGCACAGAGGCACAGAGACTGGGGCTGCTTGCTTGTCTTGTCCCCTCAAACTTCAAATGTAGCTTAGGTGGTCTGTGTCGTGCGCCTCCGGCAGCCCTGCTCCAAAAATGCAAACGTCTGCAGATAGCTCGCAGGCAGAAAGAGCTAGCCTGGAAAGCTGTTGCTCAGCCTCATCTGCCCATGGCACTGCTCGCACAGAGGCACAGAGACTGGGGCTGCTTGCTTGTCTTGTCCCCTCAAACTTCAAATGTAGCTTAGGTGGTCCGTGCCGGGCGCATCCGTCAGCCCTGCTCCAAAATTGCGAACGTCTGCAGATAGCTCGCAGGCAGAAAGAGCTAGCCTGGAAAGCTGTTGCTCAGCCTCATCTGCCCATGGCACTGCTCGCACAGAGGCACAGAGACTGGGGCTGCTTGCTTGTCTTGTCCCCTCAAACTTCAAACGTAGCTTAGGTGATCTGTTCCGGGCGCCTCTGGCATCCCTGCTCCAAAAATGCAAACGTCTGCAGATAGCTCGCAGGCAGAAAGAGCTAGCCTGGAAAGCTGTTGCTCAGCCTCATCTGCCCATGGCACTGCTCGCACAGAGGCACAGAGACTGGGGCTGCTTGCTTGTCTTGTCCCCTCAAACTTCAAATGTAGCTTAGGTGGTCCGTGCCGGGCGCATCCGGCAGCCCTGCTCTGAAAATGCAAACGTCTGCAGATAGCTCGCAGGCAGAAAGAGCTAGCCTGGAAAGCTGTTTCTCAGCCTCATCTGCCCATGGCACTGCTCGCACAGAGGCACAGAGACTGGGGCTGCTTGCTTGTCTTGTCCCCTCAAACTTCAAACGTAGCTTAGGTGGTCCGTGCCGGGCGCCTCCGGCAGCCCTGCTCCGAAAATCCAAACGTCTGCAGATAGCTCGCAGGCAGAAAGAGCTAGCCTGGAAAGCTGTTGCTCAGCCTCATCTGCCCATGGCACTGCTCGCACAGAGGCACAGAGACTGAGGCTGCTTGCTTGTCTTCCTCCTCAAACTTCAAACGTAGCTTAGGTGGTCCGTGCCGGGCGCCTCCGGCAGCCCTGCTCCAAAAATGCAAACGTCTGCAGATAGCTCGCAGGCAGAAAGAGCTAGCCTGGAAAGCTGTTGCTCAGCCTCATCTGCCCATGGCACTGCTCGCACAGAGGCACAGAGACTGGGGCTGCTTGCTTGTCTTGTCCCCTCAAACTTCAAATGTAGCTTAGGTGGTCCGTGCCGGGCGCCTCCGGCAGCCCTGCTCCGAAAATGCAAACGTCTGCAGATAGCTCGCAGGCAGAAAGAGCTAGCCTGGAAAGCTGTTGCTCAGCCTCATCTGCCCATGGCACTGCTCGCACAGAGGCACAGAGACTGGGGCTGCTTGCTTGTCTTGTCCCTTCAAACTTTAAATGTAGCATAGGTGGTCCGTGCCGGGCGCCTCCTGCAGCCCTGCTTCGAAAATGCGAACGTCTCCAGATAGCTCGCAGGCAGAAAGAGCTAGCCTGGAAAGCTGTTGCTCATCCTCATCTGCCCATGGCACTGCTCGCAAAGAAGCACAGAGACTGGATCTGCTTGCTTGTCTTGTCCCCTCAAACTTCAAATGTAGCTTAGGTGGTCCGTGCCGGGCGCCTCCGGCAGCCCTGCTCCGAAAATGCGAACGTCTGCAGATAGCTCGCAGGCAGAAAGAGCTAGCCTGGAAAGCTGTTGCTCAGCCTCATCTGCCCATGGCACTGCTCGCACAGAGGCACAGAGACTGGGGCTGCTTGCTTGTCTTGTCCCCTCAAACTTCAAACGTAGCTTAGGTGGTCTGTGCCGGGCGCCTCCGGCAGCCCTGCTCCGAAAATGCAAACGTCTGCAGATAGCTCGCAGGCAGAAAGAGCTAGCCTGGAAAGCTGTTGCTCAGCCTCATCTGCCCATGGCACTGCTCGCACAGAGGCACAGAGACTGGGGCTGCTTGCTTGTCTTGTCCCCCTCAAACTTCAAACGTAGCTTAGGTGGTCCGTGCCGGGCGCCTCCGGCAGCCCTGCTCCGAAAATGCGAACGTCTGCAGATAGCTCGCAGGCAGAAAGAGCTAGCCTGGAAAGCTGTTGCTCAGCGTCATCTGCCCATGGCACTACTCGCACAGAGGCACAGAGACTGGGGCTGCTTGCTTGTCTTGTCCCCTCAAACTTTAAATGTAACATAGGTGGTCCGTGCCGGGCGCCTCCAACAGCCCTGCTTCGAAAATTCGAACGTCTGCAGATAGCTCGCAGGCAGAAAGAGCTAGCCTGGAAAGCTGTTGCTCATCCTCATCTGCCCATGGCACTGCTCGCACAGAAGCACAGAGACTGGGTCTGCTTGCTTGTCTTGTCCCCTCAAACTTCAAATGTAGCTTAGGTGGTCTGTGCCGGGCGCATCCGGCAGCCCTGCTCCGAAAATGCGAACGTCTGCAGATAGCTCGCAGGCAGAAAGAGCTAGCCTGGAAAGCTGTTGCTCAGCCTCATCTGCCCATGGCACTGCTCGCACAGAGGCACAGAGACTGGGGCTGCTTGCTTGTTTTCCCCCTCAAACTTCAAACGTAGCTTAGGTGGTCCGTGCCGGGCGCCTCCGGCAGCCCTGCTCCGAAAATGCGAACGTCTGCAGATAGCTCGCAGGCAGAAAGAGGTAGCCTGGAAAGCTGTTGCTCAGCCTCATCTGCCCATGGCACTGCTCGCACAGAGGCACAGAGACTGGGGCTGCTTGCTTGTCTTGTCCCCTCAAACTTCAAATGTAGCTTAGGTGGTCTGTGCCGGGCGCCTCCGGCAGCCCTGCTCCGAAAATGCGAACGTCTGCAGATAGCTCGCAGGCAGAAAGAGCTAGCCTGGAAAATTGTTGCTCAGCCTCATCTGCCCATGGCACTGCTCGCACAGAGGCACAGAGACTGGGGCTGCTTGCTTGTCTTGTCCCCTCAAACTTCAAACGTAGCTTAGGTGGTCTGTGCCGGGCGCCTCCGGCAGCCCTGCTCCGAAAATGCGAACGTCTGCAGATAGCTCGCAGGCAGAAAGAGCTAGCCTGGAAAGCTGTTGCTCAGCCTCATCTGCCCATGGCACTGCTCGCACAGAGGCACAGAGACTGGGGCTGCTTGCTTGTCTTGTCCCCTCAAACTTCAAATGTAGCTTAGTTGGTCCGTGCCGGGCGCCTCCGGCAACCCTGCTCCGAAAATGCAAACGTCTGCAGATAGCTCGCAGGCAGAAAGAGCTAGCCTGGAAAGCTGTTGCTCAGCCTCATCTGCCCATGGCACTGCTCGCACAGAGGCACAGAGACTGGGGCTGCTTGCTTGTCTTGTCCCCTCAAACTTCAAATGTACCTTAGGTGCTCCGTGCCGATCGCCTCCGGCAGCCCTCCTCCGAAAATGCGAACGTCTGCAGATAGCTCGCAGGCAGAAAGAGCTAGCCTGGAAAGCTGTTGCTCAGCCTCATCTGCCCATGGCACTGCTCGCACAGAGGCACAGAGACTGGGGCTGCTTGCTTGTCTTGTCCCCTCAAACTTCAAATGTACCTTAGGTGCTCCGTGCCGATCGCCTCCGGCAGCCCTCCTCCGAAAATGCGAACGTCTGCAGATAGCTCGCAGGCAGAAAGAGCTAGACTGGAAAGCTGTTGCTCAGCCTCATCTGCCCATGGCACTGCTCGCACAGAGGCACAGAGACTGGGGCTGCTTGCTTGTCTTGTCCCCTCAAACTTCAAATGTAGCTCAAGTGGTCCGTGCCGGGCGCATCCGGCAGCCCTGCTCCGAAAATGCAAACGTCTGCAGATAGCTCGCAGGCAGAAAGAGCTAGCCTGGAAAGCTGTTGCTCAGCCTCATCTGCCCATGGCACTGCTCGCACAGAGGCACAGAGACTGGGGCTGCTTGCTTGTCTTGTCCCCTCAAACTTTAAACGTAGCATAGGTGGTCCGTGCCGGGCGCCTCCGGCAGCCCTGCTTCGAAAATGCGAACGTCTGCAGATAGCTCGCAGGCAGAAAGAGCTAGCCTGGAAAGCTGTTGCTCATCCTCATCTGCCCATGGCACTGCTCGCACAGAAGCACAGAGACTGGGGTTGCTTGCTTGTCTTGTCCCCTCAAACTTCAAATGTAGCTTAGGTGGTCCGAGCCGGGCGCCTCCGGCAGCCCTGCTCCGAATATGCGAACGTCTGCAGATAGCTCGCAGGCAGAAAGAGCTAGCCTGGAAAGCTGTTGCTCAGCCTCATCTGCCCATGGCACTGCTCGCACAGAGGCACAGAGACTGGGGCTGCTTGCTTGTTTTCCCCCTCAAACTTCAAACGTAGCTTAGGTGGTCCGTGCCGGGCGCCTCCCGCAGCCCTGCTCCGAAAATGCGAACGTCTGCAGATAGCTCGCAGGCAGAAAGAGCTAGCCTGGAAAGCTGTTGCTCAGCCTCATCTGCCCATGGCACTGCTCGCACAGAGGCACAGAGACTGGGGCTGCTTGTTTGTCTTGTCCCCTCAAACTTCAAATGTAGCTTAGGTGGTCCGTGCCGGGCGCCTCCGGCAGCCCTGCTCCGAAAATGCGAACGTCTGCAGATAGCTCGCAGGCAGAAAGAGCTAGCCTGGAAAATTGTTGCTCAGCCTCATCTGCCCATGGCACTGCTCGCACAGAGGCACAGAGACTGGGGCTGCTTGCTTGTCTTGTCCCCTCAAACTTCAAACGTAGCTTAGGTGGTCTGTGCCGGGCGCCTCCGGCAGCCCTGCTCCGAAAATGCAAACGTCTGCAGATAGCTCGCAGGCAGAAAGAGCTAGCCTGGAAAGCTGTTGCTCAGCCTCATCTGCCCATGGCACTGCTCGCACAGAGGCACAGAGACTGGGGCTGCTTGTTTGTCTTGTCCCCTCAAACTTCAAATGTAGCTTAGGTGGTCCGTGCCGGGCGCCTCCGGCAGCTCTGCTCCGAAAATGCGAACGTCTGCAGATAGCTCGCAGGCAGAAAGAGCTAGCCTGGAAAATTGTTGCTCAGCCTCATCTGCCCATGGCACTGCTCGCACAGAGGCACAGAGACTGGGGCTGCTTGCTTGTCTTGTCCCCTCAAACTTCAAACGTAGCTTAGGTGGTCCGTGCCGGGCGCATCTGGCAGCCCTGCTCCAAAAATGCGAACGTCTGCAGATAGCTCGCAGGCAGAAAGAGCTAGCCTGGAAAGCTGTTGCTCAGCCTCATCTGCCCATGGCACTGCTCGCACAGAGGCACAGAGACTGGGGCTGCTTGCTTGTCTTGTCCCCTCAAACTTCAAATGTAGCTTAGGTGGTCCGTGCCGGGCGCCTCCGGCAGCCCTGCTCCAAAAATGCGAACGTCTGCAGATAGCTCGCAGGCAGAAAGAGCTAGCCTGGAAAGCTGTTGCTCAGCCTCATCTGCCCATGGCACTGCTCGCACAGAGGCACAGAGACTGGGGCTGCTTGCTTGTCTTGTCCCCTCAAACTTCAAATGTAGCTTAGGTGGTCCGTGCCGGGCGCATCTGGCAGCCCTGCTCCAAAAATGCGAACGTCTGCAGATAGCTCGCAGGCAGAAAGAGCTAGCCTGGAAAGCTGTTGCTCAGCCTCATCTGCCCATGGCACTGCTCGCACAGAGGCACAGAGACTGGGGCTGCTTGCTTGTCTTGTCCCCTCAAACTTCAAATGTACCTTAGGTGCTCCGTGCCGGTCGCCTCCGGCAGCCCTGCTCCGAAAATGCGAACGTCTGCAGATAGCTCGCAGGCAGAAAGAGCTAGCCTGGAAAGCTGTTGCTCAGCCTCATCTGCCCATGGCACTGCTCGCACAGAGGCACAGAGACTGGGGCTGCTTGCTTGTCTTGTCCCCTCAAACTTCAAATGTAGCTCAAGTGGTCCGTGCCGGGCGCATCCGGCAGCCCTGCTCCGAAAATGCAAACGTCTGCAGATAGCTCGCAGGCAGAAAGAGCTAGCCTGGAAAGCTGTTGCTCAGCCTCATCTGCCCATGGCACTGCTCGCACAGAGGCACAGAGACTGGGGCTGCTTGCTTGTTTTCCCCCTCAAACTTCAAACGTAGCTTAGGTGGTCCGTGCCGGGCGCCTCCGGCAGCCCTGCTCCGAAAATGCGAACGTCTGCAGATAGCTCGCAGGCAGAAAGAGCTAGCCTGGAAAGCTGTTGCTCAGCCTCATCTGCCCATGGCACTGCTCGCACAGAGGCACAGAGACTGGGGCTGCTTGTTTGTCTTGTCCCCTCAAACTTCAAATGTAGCTTAGGTGGTCCGTGCCGGGCGCTTCCGGCAGCCCTGCTCCGAAAATGCGAACGTCTGCAGATAGCTCGCAGGCAGAAAGAGCTAGCCTGGAAAATTGTTGCTCAGCCTCATCTGCCCATGGCACTGCTCGCACAGAGGCACAGAGACTGGGGCTGCTTGCTTGTCTTGTCCCCTCAAACTTCAAATGTAGCTTAGGTGGTCCGTGCCGGGCGCATCTGGCAGCCCTGCTCCAAAAATGCGAACGTCTGCAGATAGCTCGCAGGCAGAAAGAGCTAGCCTGGAAAGCTGTTGCTCAGCCTCATCTGCCCATGGCACTGCTCGCACAGAGGCACAGAGACTGGGGCTGCTTGCTTGTCTTGTCCCCTCAAACTTCAAATGTAGCTTAGGTGGTCCGTGCCGGGCACATCTGCCAGCCCTGCTCCGAAAATGCGAACGTCTGCAGATGGCTCGCAGGCAGAAAGAGCTAGCCTGGAAAGCTGTTGCTCAGCCTCATCTGCCCATGGCACTGCTCGCACAGAGGCACAGAGACTGGGGCTGCTTGCTTGTCTTGTCCCCTCAAACTTCAAATGTACCTTAGGTGCTCCGTGCCGGGCGCCTCCGGCAGCCCTCCTCCGAAAATGCGAACGTCTGCAGATAGCTCGCAGGCAGAAAGAGCTAGCCTGGAAAGCTGTTGCTCAGCCTCATCTGCCCATGGCACTGCTCGCACAGAGGCACAGAGACTGGGGCTGCTTGCTTGTCTTGTCCCCTCAAACTTCAAATGTAGCTCAAGTGGTCCGTGCCGGGCGCATCCGGCAGCCCTGCTCCGAAAATGCAAACGTCTGCAGATAGCTCGCAGGCAGAAAGAGCTAGCCTGGAAAGCTGTTGCTCAGCCTCATCTGCCCATGGCACTGCTCGCACAGAGGCACAGAGACTGGGGCTGCTTGCTTGTCTTGCCCCCTCAAACTTTAAACGTAGCATAGGTGGTCCGTGCCGGGCGCCTCCGGCAGCCCTGCTTCGAAAATGCGAACGTCTGCAGATAGCTCGCAGGCAGAAAGAGCTAGCCTGGAAAGCTGTTGCTCATCCTCATCTGCCCATGGCACTGCTCGCACAGAAGCACAGAGACTGGGGTTGCTTGCTTGTCTTGTCCCCTCAAACTTCAAATGTAGCTTAGGTGGTCCGAGCCGGGCGCCTCCGGCAGCCCTGCTCCGAAAATGCGAACGTCTGCAGATAGCTCGCAGGCAGAAAGAGCTAGCCTGGAAAGCTGTTGCTCAGCCTCATCTGCCCATGGCACTGCTCGCACAGAGGCACAGAGACTGGGGCTGCTTGCTTGTTTTCCCCCTCAAACTTCAAACGTAGCTTAGGTGGTCCGTGCCGGGCGCCTCCCGCAGCCCTGCTCCGAAAATGCGAACGTCTGCAGATAGCTCGCAGGCAGAAAGAGCTAGCCTGGAAAGCTGTTGCTCAGCCTCATCTGCCCATGGCACTGCTCGCACAGAGGCACAGAGACTAGGGCTGCTTGCTTGTCTTGTCCCCTCAAACTTCAAATGTAGCTTAGGTGGTCCGTGCCGGGCGCCTCCGGCAGCCCTGCTCCGAAAATGCGAACGTCTGCAGATAGCTCGCAGGCAGAAAGAGCTAGCCTGGAAAATTGTTGCTCAGCCTCATCTGCCCATGGCACTGCTCGCACAGAGGCACAGAGACTGGGGCTGCTTGCTTGTCTTGTCCCCTCAAACTTCAAACGTAGCTTAGGTGGTCTGTGCCGGGCGCCTCCGGCAGCCCTGCTCCGAAAATGCAAACGTCTGCAGATAGCTCGCAGGCAGAAAGAGCTAGCCTGGAAAGCTGTTGCTCAGCCTCATCTGCCCATGGCACTGCTCGCACAGAGGCACAGAGACTGGGGCTGCTTGTTTGTCTTGTCCCCTCAAACTTCAAATGTAGCTTAGGTGGTCCGTGCCGGGCGCCTCCGGCAGCTCTGCTCCGAAAATGCGAACGTCTGCAGATAGCTGGCAGGCAGAAAGAGCTAGCCTGGAAAATTGTTGCTCAGCCTCATCTGCCCATGGCACTGCTCGCACAGAGGCACAGAGACTGGGGCTGCTTGCTTGTCTTGTCCCCTCAAACTTCAAACGTAGCTTAGGTGGTCCGTGCCGGGCGCATCTGGCAGCCCTGCTCCAAAAATGCGAACGTCTGCAGATAGCTCGCAGGCAGAAAGAGCTAGCCTGGAAAGCTGTTGCTCAGCCTCATCTGCCCATGGCACTGCTCGCACAGAGGCACAGAGACTGGGGCTGCTTGCTTGTCTTGTCCCCTCAAACTTCAAATGTAGCTTAGGTGGTCCGTGCCGGGCGCCTCCGTCAGCCCTGCTCCAAAAATGCGAACGTCTCCAGATAGCTCGCAGGCAGAAAGAGCTAGCCTGGAAAGCTGTTGCTCAGCCTCATCTGCCCATGGCACTGCTCGCACAGAGGCACAGAGACTGGGGCTGCTTGCTTGTCTTGTCCCCTCAAACTTCAAATGTAGCTTAGGTGGTCCGTGCCGGGCGCATCTGGCAGCCCTGCTCCAAAAATGCGAACGTCTGCAGATAGCTCGCAGGCAGAAAGAGCTAGCCTGGAAAGCTGTTGCTCAGCCTCATCTGCCCATGGCACTGCTCGCACAGAGGCACAGAGACTGGGGCTGCTTGCTTGTTTTCCCCCTCAAACTTCAAACGTAGCTTAGGTGGTCCGTGCCGGGCGCCTCCCGCAGCCCTGCTCCGAAAATGCGAACGTCTGCAGATAGCTCGCAGGCAGAAAGAGCTAGCCTGGAAAGCTGTTGCTCAGCCTCATCTGCCCATGGCACTGCTCGCACAGAGGCACAGAGACTGGGGCTGCTTGTTTGTCTTGTCCCCTCAAACTTCAAATGTAGCTTAGGTGGTCCGTGCCGGGCGCCTCCGGCAGCCCTGCTCCAAAAATGCGAACGTCTGCAGATAGCTCGCAGGCAGAAAGAGCTAGCCTGGAAAATTGTTGCTCAGCCTCATCTGCCCATGGCACTGCTCGCACAGAGGCACAGAGACTGGGGCTGCTTGCTTGTCTTGTCCCCTCAAACTTCAAACGTAGCTTAGGTGGTCTGTGCCGGGCGCCTCCGGCAGCCCTGCTCCGAAAATGCAAACGTCTGCAGATAGCTCGCAGGCAGAAAGAGCTAGCCTGGAAAGCTGTTGCTCAGCCTCATCTGCCCATGGCACTGCTCGCACAGAGGCACAGAGACTGGGGCTGCTTGTTTGTCTTGTCCCCTCAAACTTCAAATGTAGCTTAGGTGGTCCGTGCCGGGCGCCTCCGGCAGCTCTGCTCCGAAAATGCGAACGTCTGCAGATAGCTGGCAGGCAGAAAGAGCTAGCCTGGAAAATTGTTGCTCAGCCTCATCTGCCCATGGCACTGCTCGCACAGAGGCACAGAGACTGGGGCTGCTTGCTTGTCTTGTCCCCTCAAACTTCAAACGTAGCTTAGGTGGTCCGTGCCGGGCGCATCTGGCAGCCCTGCTCCAAAAATGCGAACGTCTGCAGATAGCTCGCAGGCAGAAAGAGCTAGCCTGGAAAGCTGTTGCTCAGCCTCATCTGCCCATGGCACTGCTCGCACAGAGGCACAGAGACTGGGGCTGCTTGCTTGTCTTGTCCCCTCAAACTTCAAATGTAGCTTAGGTGGTCCGTGCCGGGCGCCTCCGTCAGCCCTGCTCCAAAAATGCGAACGTCTGCAGATAGCTCGCAGGCAGAAAGAGCTAGCCTGGAAAGCTGTTGCTCAGCCTCATCTGCCCATGGCACTGCTCGCACAGAGGCACAGAGACTGGGGCTGCTTGCTTGTCTTGTCCCCTCAAACTTCAAATGTAGCTTAGGTGGTCCGTGCCGGGCGCCTCCGGCAGCCCTGCTCCGAAAATGCGAACGTCTGCAGATAGCTCGCAGGCAGAAAGAGCTAGCCTGGAAAGCTGTTGCTCAGCCTCATCTGCCCATGGCACTGCTCGCACAGAGGCACAGAGACTGGGGCTGCTTGCTTGTCTTGCCCCCTCAAACTTCAAACGTAGCTTAGGTGGTCCGTGCCGGGCGCCTCCGGCAGCCCTGCTCCGAAAATGCAAACGTCTGCAGATAGCTCGCAGGCAAAAGAGCTAGCCTGGAAAGCTGTTGCTCAGCCTCATCTGCCCATGGCACTGCTCGCACAGAGGCACAGAGACTGGGGCTGCTTGCTTGTGTTGTCCCCTCAAACTTCAAACGTAGCTTAGGTGGTCCGTGCCGGGCGCCTCCGGCAGCCCTGCTCCGAAAATGCAAACGTCTGCAGATAGATCGCAGGCAGAAAGAGCTAGCCTGGAAAGCTGTTGCTCAGCCTCATCTGCCCATGGCACTGCTCGCACAGAGGCACAGAGACTGGGGCTGCTTGCTTGTCTTGTCCCCACAAACTTCAAATGTAGCTTAGATGGTCCTTGCCGGGCGCCTCCGGCAGCCCTGCTCCAAAAATGCAAACGTCTGCAGATAGCTCGCAGGCAGAAAGAGCTAGCCTGGAAAGCTGTTGCTCAGCCTCATCTGCCCATGGCACTGCTCGCACAGAGGCATAGAGACTGGGGCTGCTTGCTTGTCCTGTCCCCTCAAACTTCAAATGTAGCTTAGGTGGTCCGTTCCTAGCGCATCTGGCAGCTTTGCTCCGAAAATGCGAACGTCTGCAGATAGCTCGCAGGCAGAAAGAGCTAGCCTGGAAAGCTGTTGCTCAGCCTCATCTGCCCATGGCACTGCTCGCACAGAGGCACAGAGACTGGGGCTGCTTGCTTGTCTTGTCCCCTCAAACTTCAAATGTAGCTTAGGTGGTCCGTGCCGGGCGCCTCCGGCAGCCCTGCTCCAAAAATGCAAACGTCTGCAGATAGCTCGCAGGCAGAAAGAGCTAGCCTGGAAAGCTGTTGCTCAGCCTCATCTGCCCATGGCACTGCTCGCACAGAGGCACAGAGACTGGGGCTGCTTGCTTGTCTTGTTCCCCCAAACTTCAAACGTAACTTAGGTGGTCCGTGCGGGGCGCCTCCGGCAGCCCTGCTCCGAAAATGCAAACGTGTGCAGATAGCTCGCAGGCAGAAAGAGCTAGCCTGGAAAGCTGTTGCTCAGCCTCATCTGCCCATGGCACTGCTCGCACAGAGGCACAGAGACTGGGGCTGCTTGCTTGTCTTGCCCCCTCAAACTTCAAACGTAGCTTAGGTGGTCCGTGCCGGGCGCCTCCGGCAGCCCTGCTCCGAAAATGCGAACGTCTGCAGATAGCTCGCAGCCAGAAAGAGCTAGCCTGGAAAGCTGTTGCTCAGCCTCATCTGCCCATGGCACTGCTCGCACAGAGGCACAGAGACTGGGGCTGCTTGCTTGTGTTGTCCCCTCAAACTTCAAACGTAGCTTAGGTGGTCCGTGCCGGGCGCCTCCGGCAGCCCTGCTCCGAAAATGCAAACGTCTGCAGATAGCTCGCAGGCAGAAAGAGCTAGCCTGGAAAGCTGTTGCTCAGCCTCATCTGCCCATGGCACTGCTCGCACAGAGGCACAGAGACTGGGGCTGCTTGCTTGTCTTGTCCCCACAAACTTCAAATGTAGCTTAGATGGTCCTTGCCGGGCGCCTCCGGCAGCCCTGCTCCAAAAATGCAAACGTCTGCAGATAGCTTGCAGGCAGAAAGAGCTAGCCTGGAAAGCTGTTGCTCAGCCTCATCTGCCCATGGCACTGCTCGCACAGAGGCATAGAGACTGGGGCTGCTTGCTTGTCTTGTCCCCTCAAACTTCAAATGTAGCTTAGGTGGTCCGTTCCTAGCGCATCTGGCAGCTTTGCTCCGAAAATGCGAACGTCAGCAGATAGCTCGCAGGCAGAAAGAGCTAGCCTGGAAAGCTGTTGCTCAGCCTCATCTGCCCATGGCACTGCTCGCACAGAGGCACAGAGACTGGGGCTGCTTGCTTGTCTTGTCCCCTCAAACTTCAAATGTAGCTTAGGTGGTCCGTGCCGGGCGCCTCCGGCAGCCCTGCTCCAAAAATGCAAACGTCTGCAGATAGCTCGCAGGCAGAAAGAGCTAGCCTGGAAAGCTGTTGCTCAGCCTCATCTGCCCATGGCACTGCTCGCACAGAGGCACAGAGACTGGGGCTGCTTGCTTGTCTTGTTCCCCCAAACTTCAAACGTAACTTAGGTGGTCCGTGCCGGGCGCCTCCGGCAGCCCTGCTCCGAAAATGCAAACGTGTGCAGATAGCTCGCAGGCAGAAAGAGCTAGCCTGGAAAGCTGTTGCTCAGCCTCATCTGCCCATGGCACTGCTCGCACAGAGGCACAGAGACTGGGGCTGCTTGCTTGTCTTGTCCCCTCAAACTTCAAATGTAGCTTAGGTGGTCTGTGTCGTGCGCCTCCGGCAGCCCTGCTCCGAAAATGCAAACGTCTGCAGATAGCTCGCAGGCAGAAAGAGCTAGCCTGGAAAGCTGTTGCTCAGCCTCATCTGCCCATGGCACTGCTCGCACAGAGGCACAGAGACTGGGGCTGCTTGCTTGTCTTGTCCCCTCAAACTTCAAATGTAGCTTAGGTGGTCCGTGCCGGGCGCATCCGTCAGCCCTGCTCCAAAATTGCGAACGTCTGCAGATAGCTCGCAGGCAGAAAGAGCTAGCCTGGAAAGCTGTTGCTCAGCCTCATCTGCCCATGGCACTGCTCGCACAGAGGCACAGAGACTGGGGCTGCTTGCTTGTCTTGTCCCCTCAAACTTCAAACGTAGCTTAGGTGATCTGTTCCGGGCGCCTCTGGCATCCCTGCTCCAAAAATGCAAACGTCTGCAGATAGCTCGCAGGCAGAAAGAGCTAGCCTGGAAAGCTGTTGCTCAGCCTCATCTGCCCATGGCACTGCTCGCACAGAGGCACAGAGACTGGGGCTGCTTGCTTGTCTTGTCCCCTCAAACTTCAAATGTAGCTTAGGTGGTCCGTGCCGGGCGCATCCGGCAGCCCTGCTCTGAAAATGCAAACGTCTGCAGATAGCTCGCAGGCAGAAAGAGCTAGCCTGGAAAGCTGTTGCTCAGCCTCATCTGCCCATGGCACTGCTCGCACAGAGGCACAGAGACTGGGGCTGCTTGCTTGTCTTGTCCCCTCAAACTTCAAACGTAGCTTAGGTGGTCCGTGCCGGGCGCCTCCGGCAGCCCTGCTCCGAAAATCCAAACGTCTGCAGATAGCTCGCAGGCAGAAAGAGCTAGCCTGGAAAGCTGTTGCTCAGCCTCATCTGCCCATGGCACTGCTCGCACAGAGGCACAGAGACTGAGGCTGCTTGCTTGTCTTCCTCCTCAAACTTCAAACGTAGCTTAGGTGGTCCGTGCCGGGCGCCTCCGGCAGCCCTGCTCCAAAAATGCAAACGTCTGCAGATAGCTCGCAGGCAGAAAGAGCTAGCCTGGAAAGCTGTTGCTCAGCCTCATCTGCCCATGGCACTGCTCGCACAGAGGCACAGAGACTGGGGCTGCTTGCTTGTCTTGTCCCCTCAAACTTCAAATGTAGCTTAGGTGGTCCGTGCCGGGCGCCTCCGGCAGCCCTGCTCCGAAAATGCGAACGTCTGCAGATAGCTCGCAGGCAGAAAGAGCTAGCCTGGAAAGCTGTTGCTCAGCCTCATCTGCCCATGGCACTGCTCGCACAGAGGCACAGAGACTGGGGCTGCTTGCTTGTCTTGTCCCTTCAAACTTTAAATGTAGCATAGGTGGTCCGTGCCGGGCGCCTCCTGCAGCCCTGCTTCGAAAATGCGAACGTCTCCAGATAGCTCGCAGGCAGAAAGAGCTAGCCTGGAAAGCTGTTGCTCATCCTCATCTGCCCATGGCACTGCTCGCAAAGAAGCACAGAGACTGGATCTGCTTGCTTGTCTTGTCCCCTCAAACTTCAAATGTAGCTTAGGTGGTCCGTGCCGGGCGCCTCCGGCAGCCCTGCTCCGAAAATGCGAACGTCTGCAGATAGCTCGCAGGCAGAAAGAGCTAGCCTGGAAAGCTGTTGCTCAGCCTCATCTGCCCATGGCACTGCTCGCACAGAGGCACAGAGACTGGGGCTGCTTGCTTGTCTTGTCCCCTCAAACTTCAAATGTACCTTAGGTGCTCCGTGCCGATCGCCTCCGGCAGCCCTCCTCCGAAAATGCGAACGTCTGCAGATAGCTCGCAGGCAGAAAGAGCTAGCCTGGAAAGCTGTTGCTCAGCCTCATCTGCCCATGGCACTGCTCGCACAGAGGCACAGAGACTGGGGCTGCTTGCTTGTCTTGTCCCCTCAAACTTCAAATGTACCTTAGGTGCTCCGTGCCGATCGCCTCCGGCAGCCCTCCTCCGAAAATGCGAACGTCTGCAGATAGCTCGCAGGCAGAAAGAGCTAGACTGGAAAGCTGTTGCTCAGCCTCATCTGCCCATGGCACTGCTCGCACAGAGGCACAGAGACTGGGGCTGCTTGCTTGTCTTGTCCCCTCAAACTTCAAATGTAGCTCAAGTGGTCCGTGCCGGGCGCATCCGGCAGCCCTGCTCCGAAAATGCAAACGTCTGCAGATAGCTCGCAGGCAGAAAGAGCTAGCCTGGAAAGCTGTTGCTCAGCCTCATCTGCCCATGGCACTGCTCGCACAGAGGCACAGAGACTGGGGCTGCTTGCTTGTCTTGTCCCCTCAAACTTTAAACGTAGCATAGGTGGTCCGTGCCGGGCGCCTCCGGCAGCCCTGCTTCGAAAATGCGAACGTCTGCAGATAGCTCGCAGGCAGAAAGAGCTAGCCTGGAAAGCTGTTGCTCATCCTCATCTGCCCATGGCACTGCTCGCACAGAAGCACAGAGACTGGGGTTGCTTGCTTGTCTTGTCCCCTCAAACTTCAAATGTAGCTTAGGTGGTCCGAGCCGGGCGCCTCCGGCAGCCCTGCTCCGAATATGCGAACGTCTGCAGATAGCTCGCAGGCAGAAAGAGCTAGCCTGGAAAGCTGTTGCTCAGCCTCATCTGCCCATGGCACTGCTCGCACAGAGGCACAGAGACTGGGGCTGCTTGCTTGTTTTCCCCCTCAAACTTCAAACGTAGCTTAGGTGGTCCGTGCCGGGCGCCTCCCGCAGCCCTGCTCCGAAAATGCGAACGTCTGCAGATAGCTCGCAGGCAGAAAGAGCTAGCCTGGAAAGCTGTTGCTCAGCCTCATCTGCCCATGGCACTGCTCGCACAGAGGCACAGAGACTGGGGCTGCTTGTTTGTCTTGTCCCCTCAAACTTCAAATGTAGCTTAGGTGGTCCGTGCCGGGCGCCTCCGGCAGCCCTGCTCCGAAAATGCGAACGTCTGCAGATAGCTCGCAGGCAGAAAGAGCTAGCCTGGAAAATTGTTGCTCAGCCTCATCTGCCCATGGCACTGCTCGCACAGAGGCACAGAGACTGGGGCTGCTTGCTTGTCTTGTCCCCTCAAACTTCAAACGTAGCTTAGGTGGTCTGTGCCGGGCGCCTCCGGCAGCCCTGCTCCGAAAATGCAAACGTCTGCAGATAGCTCGCAGGCAGAAAGAGCTAGCCTGGAAAGCTGTTGCTCAGCCTCATCTGCCCATGGCACTGCTCGCACAGAGGCACAGAGACTGGGGCTGCTTGTTTGTCTTGTCCCCTCAAACTTCAAATGTAGCTTAGGTGGTCCGTGCCGGGCGCCTCCGGCAGCTCTGCTCCGAAAATGCGAACGTCTGCAGATAGCTCGCAGGCAGAAAGAGCTAGCCTGGAAAATTGTTGCTCAGCCTCATCTGCCCATGGCACTGCTCGCACAGAGGCACAGAGACTGGGGCTGCTTGCTTGTCTTGTCCCCTCAAACTTCAAACGTAGCTTAGGTGGTCCGTGCCGGGCGCATCTGGCAGCCCTGCTCCAAAAATGCGAACGTCTGCAGATAGCTCGCAGGCAGAAAGAGCTAGCCTGGAAAGCTGTTGCTCAGCCTCATCTGCCCATGGCACTGCTCGCACAGAGGCACAGAGACTGGGGCTGCTTGCTTGTCTTGTCCCCTCAAACTTCAAATGTAGCTTAGGTGGTCCGTGCCGGGCGCCTCCGGCAGCCCTGCTCCAAAAATGCGAACGTCTGCAGATAGCTCGCAGGCAGAAAGAGCTAGCCTGGAAAGCTGTTGCTCAGCCTCATCTGCCCATGGCACTGCTCGCACAGAGGCACAGAGACTGGGGCTGCTTGCTTGTCTTGTCCCCTCAAACTTCAAATGTAGCTTAGGTGGTCCGTGCCGGGCGCATCTGGCAGCCCTGCTCCAAAAATGCGAACGTCTGCAGATAGCTCGCAGGCAGAAAGAGCTAGCCTGGAAAGCTGTTGCTCAGCCTCATCTGCCCATGGCACTGCTCGCACAGAGGCACAGAGACTGGGGCTGCTTGCTTGTCTTGTCCCCTCAAACTTCAAATGTACCTTAGGTGCTCCGTGCCGGTCGCCTCCGGCAGCCCTGCTCCGAAAATGCGAACGTCTGCAGATAGCTCGCAGGCAGAAAGAGCTAGCCTGGAAAGCTGTTGCTCAGCCTCATCTGCCCATGGCACTGCTCGCACAGAGGCACAGAGACTGGGGCTGCTTGCTTGTCTTGTCCCCTCAAACTTCAAATGTAGCTCAAGTGGTCCGTGCCGGGCGCATCCGGCAGCCCTGCTCCGAAAATGCAAACGTCTGCAGATAGCTCGCAGGCAGAAAGAGCTAGCCTGGAAAGCTGTTGCTCAGCCTCATCTGCCCATGGCACTGCTCGCACAGAGGCACAGAGACTGGGGCTGCTTGCTTGTTTTCCCCCTCAAACTTCAAACGTAGCTTAGGTGGTCCGTGCCGGGCGCCTCCGGCAGCCCTGCTCCGAAAATGCGAACGTCTGCAGATAGCTCGCAGGCAGAAAGAGCTAGCCTGGAAAGCTGTTGCTCAGCCTCATCTGCCCATGGCACTGCTCGCACAGAGGCACAGAGACTGGGGCTGCTTGTTTGTCTTGTCCCCTCAAACTTCAAATGTAGCTTAGGTGGTCCGTGCCGGGCGCTTCCGGCAGCCCTGCTCCGAAAATGCGAACGTCTGCAGATAGCTCGCAGGCAGAAAGAGCTAGCCTGGAAAATTGTTGCTCAGCCTCATCTGCCCATGGCACTGCTCGCACAGAGGCACAGAGACTGGGGCTGCTTGCTTGTCTTGTCCCCTCAAACTTCAAATGTAGCTTAGGTGGTCCGTGCCGGGCGCATCTGGCAGCCCTGCTCCAAAAATGCGAACGTCTGCAGATAGCTCGCAGGCAGAAAGAGCTAGCCTGGAAAGCTGTTGCTCAGCCTCATCTGCCCATGGCACTGCTCGCACAGAGGCACAGAGACTGGGGCTGCTTGCTTGTCTTGTCCCCTCAAACTTCAAATGTAGCTTAGGTGGTCCGTGCCGGGCACATCTGCCAGCCCTGCTCCGAAAATGCGAACGTCTGCAGATGGCTCGCAGGCAGAAAGAGCTAGCCTGGAAAGCTGTTGCTCAGCCTCATCTGCCCATGGCACTGCTCGCACAGAGGCACAGAGACTGGGGCTGCTTGCTTGTCTTGTCCCCTCAAACTTCAAATGTACCTTAGGTGCTCCGTGCCGGGCGCCTCCGGCAGCCCTCCTCCGAAAATGCGAACGTCTGCAGATAGCTCGCAGGCAGAAAGAGCTAGCCTGGAAAGCTGTTGCTCAGCCTCATCTGCCCATGGCACTGCTCGCACAGAGGCACAGAGACTGGGGCTGCTTGCTTGTCTTGTCCCCTCAAACTTCAAATGTAGCTCAAGTGGTCCGTGCCGGGCGCATCCGGCAGCCCTGCTCCGAAAATGCAAACGTCTGCAGATAGCTCGCAGGCAGAAAGAGCTAGCCTGGAAAGCTGTTGCTCAGCCTCATCTGCCCATGGCACTGCTCGCACAGAGGCACAGAGACTGGGGCTGCTTGCTTGTCTTGCCCCCTCAAACTTTAAACGTAGCATAGGTGGTCCGTGCCGGGCGCCTCCGGCAGCCCTGCTTCGAAAATGCGAACGTCTGCAGATAGCTCGCAGGCAGAAAGAGCTAGCCTGGAAAGCTGTTGCTCATCCTCATCTGCCCATGGCACTGCTCGCACAGAAGCACAGAGACTGGGGTTGCTTGCTTGTCTTGTCCCCTCAAACTTCAAATGTAGCTTAGGTGGTCCGAGCCGGGCGCCTCCGGCAGCCCTGCTCCGAAAATGCGAACGTCTGCAGATAGCTCGCAGGCAGAAAGAGCTAGCCTGGAAAGCTGTTGCTCAGCCTCATCTGCCCATGGCACTGCTCGCACAGAGGCACAGAGACTGGGGCTGCTTGCTTGTTTTCCCCCTCAAACTTCAAACGTAGCTTAGGTGGTCCGTGCCGGGCGCCTCCCGCAGCCCTGCTCCGAAAATGCGAACGTCTGCAGATAGCTCGCAGGCAGAAAGAGCTAGCCTGGAAAGCTGTTGCTCAGCCTCATCTGCCCATGGCACTGCTCGCACAGAGGCACAGAGACTAGGGCTGCTTGCTTGTCTTGTCCCCTCAAACTTCAAATGTAGCTTAGGTGGTCCGTGCCGGGCGCCTCCGGCAGCCCTGCTCCGAAAATGCGAACGTCTGCAGATAGCTCGCAGGCAGAAAGAGCTAGCCTGGAAAATTGTTGCTCAGCCTCATCTGCCCATGGCACTGCTCGCACAGAGGCACAGAGACTGGGGCTGCTTGCTTGTCTTGTCCCCTCAAACTTCAAACGTAGCTTAGGTGGTCTGTGCCGGGCGCCTCCGGCAGCCCTGCTCCGAAAATGCAAACGTCTGCAGATAGCTCGCAGGCAGAAAGAGCTAGCCTGGAAAGCTGTTGCTCAGCCTCATCTGCCCATGGCACTGCTCGCACAGAGGCACAGAGACTGGGGCTGCTTGTTTGTCTTGTCCCCTCAAACTTCAAATGTAGCTTAGGTGGTCCGTGCCGGGCGCCTCCGGCAGCTCTGCTCCGAAAATGCGAACGTCTGCAGATAGCTGGCAGGCAGAAAGAGCTAGCCTGGAAAATTGTTGCTCAGCCTCATCTGCCCATGGCACTGCTCGCACAGAGGCACAGAGACTGGGGCTGCTTGCTTGTCTTGTCCCCTCAAACTTCAAACGTAGCTTAGGTGGTCCGTGCCGGGCGCATCTGGCAGCCCTGCTCCAAAAATGCGAACGTCTGCAGATAGCTCGCAGGCAGAAAGAGCTAGCCTGGAAAGCTGTTGCTCAGCCTCATCTGCCCATGGCACTGCTCGCACAGAGGCACAGAGACTGGGGCTGCTTGCTTGTCTTGTCCCCTCAAACTTCAAATGTAGCTTAGGTGGTCCGTGCCGGGCGCCTCCGTCAGCCCTGCTCCAAAAATGCGAACGTCTGCAGATAGCTGGCAGGCAGAAAGAGCTAGCCTGGAAAGCTGTTGCTCAGCCTCATCTGCCCATGGCACTGCTCGCACAGAGGCACAGAGACTGGGGCTGCTTGCTTGTCTTGTCCCCTCAAACTTCAAATGTAGCTTAGGTGGTCCGTGCCGGGCGCATCTGGCAGCCCTGCTCCAAAAATGCGAACGTCTGCAGATAGCTCGCAGGCAGAAAGAGCTAGCCTGGAAAGCTGTTGCTCAGCCTCATCTGCCCATGGCACTGCTCGCACAGAGGCACAGAGACTGGGGCTGCTTGCTTGTTTTCCCCCTCAAACTTCAAACGTAGCTTAGGTGGTCCGTGCCGGGCGCCTCCCGCAGCCCTGCTCCGAAAATGCGAACGTCTGCAGATAGCTCGCAGGCAGAAAGAGCTAGCCTGGAAAGCTGTTGCTCAGCCTCATCTGCCCATGGCACTGCTCGCACAGAGGCACAGAGACTGGGGCTGCTTGTTTGTCTTGTCCCCTCAAACTTCAAATGTAGCTTAGGTGGTCCGTGCCGGGCGCCTCCGGCAGCCCTGCTCCGAAAATGCGAACGTCTGCAGATAGCTCGCAGGCAGAAAGAGCTAGCCTGGAAAATTGTTGCTCAGCCTCATCTGCCCATGGCACTGCTCGCACAGAGGCACAGAGACTGGGGCTGCTTGCTTGTCTTGTCCCCTCAAACTTCAAACGTAGCTTAGGTGGTCTGTGCCGGGCGCCTCCGGCAGCCCTGCTCCGAAAATGCAAACGTCTGCAGATAGCTCGCAGGCAGAAAGAGCTAGCCTGGAAAGCTGTTGCTCAGCCTCATCTGCCCATGGCACTGCTCGCACAGAGGCACAGAGACTGGGGCTGCTTGTTTGTCTTGTCCCCTCAAACTTCAAATGTAGCTTAGCTGGTCCGTGCCGGGCGCCTCCGGCAGCTCTGCTCCGAAAATGCGAACGTCTGCAGATAGCTGGCAGGCAGAAAGAGCTAGCCTGGAAAATTGTTGCTCAGCCTCATCTGCCCATGGCACTGCTCGCACAGAGGCACAGAGACTGGGGCTGCTTGCTTGTCTTGTCCCCTCAAACTTCAAACGTAGCTTAGGTGGTCCGTGCCGGGCGCATCTGGCAGCCCTGCTCCAAAAATGCGAACGTCTGCAGATAGCTCGCAGGCAGAAAGAGCTAGCCTGGAAAGCTGTTGCTCAGCCTCATCTGCCCATGGCACTGCTCGCACAGAGGCACAGAGACTGGGGCTGCTTGCTTGTCTTGTCCCCTCAAACTTCAAATGTAGCTTAGGTGGTCCGTGCCGGGCGCCTCCGTCAGCCCTGCTCCAAAAATGCGAACGTCTGCAGATAGCTCGCAGGCAGAAAGAGCTAGCCTGGAAAGCTGTTGCTCAGCCTCATCTGCCCATGGCACTGCTCGCACAGAGGCACAGAGACTGGGGCTGCTTGCTTGTCTTGTCCCCTCAAACTTCAAATGTAGCTTAGGTGCTCCGTGCCGGTCGCCTCCGGCAGCCCTGCTCCGAAAATGCGAACGTCTGCAGATAGCTCGCAGGCAGAAAGAGCTAGCCTGGAAAGCTGTTGCTCAGCCTCATCTGCCCATGGCACTGCTCGCACAGAGGCACAGAGACTGGGGCTGCTTGCTTGTCTTGTCCCCTCAAACTTCAAATGTACCTTAGGTGCTCCGTGCCGGTCGCCTCCGGCAGCCCTGCTCCGAAAATGCGAACGTCTGCAGATAGCTCGCAGGCAGAAAGAGCTAGCCTGGAAAGCTGTTGCTCAGCCTCATCTGCCCATGGCACTGCTCGCACAGAGGCACAGAGACTGGGGCTGCTTGCTTGTCTTGTCCCCTCAAACTTCAAATGTAGCTTAGGTGGTCCGTGCCAGGCGCATCCGGCAGCCCTGCTCCGAAAATGCAAACGTCTGCAGATAGCTCGCAGGCAGAAAGAGCTAGCCTGGAAAGCTGTTGCTCAGCCTCATCTGCCCATGGCACTGCTCGCACAGAGGCACAGAGACTGGGGCTGCTTGCTTGTTTTCCCCCTCAAACTTCAAACGTAGCTTAGGTGGTCCGTGCCGGGCGCCTCCGGCAGCCCTGCTCCGAAAATGCGAACGTCTGCAGATAGCTCGCAGGCAGAAAGAGCTAGCTTGGAAAGCTGTTGCTCAGCCTCATCTGCCCATGGCACTGCTCGCACAGAGGCACAGAGACTGGGGCTGCTTGTTTGTCTTGTCCCCTCAAACTTCAAATGTAGCTTAGGTGGTCCGTGCCGGGCGCTTCCGGCAGCCCTGCTCCGAAAATGCGAACGTCTGCAGATAGCTCGCAGGCAGAAAGAGCTAGCCTGGAAAATTGTTGCTCAGCCTCATCTGCCCATGGCACTGCTCGCACAGAGGCACAGAGACTAAGGCTGCTTGCTTGTCTTGTCCCCTCAAACTTCAAACGTAGCTTAGGTGGTCTGTGCCGAGCGCCTCCGGCAGCCCTGCTCCGAAAATGCAAACGTCTGCAGATAGCTCGCAGGCAGAAAGAGCTAGCCTGGAAAGCTGTTGCTCAGCCTCATCTGCGCATGGCACTGCTCGCACAGAGGCACAGAGACTGGGGCTGCTTGCTTGTCTTGCCCCCTCAAACTTCAAACGTAGCTTAGGTGGTCCGTGCCGGGCGCCTCCGGCAGCCCTGCTCCGAAAATGCAAACGTCTGCAGATAGCTCGCAGGCAGAAAGAGCTAGCCTGGAAAGCTGTTGCTCAGCCTCATCTGCCCATGGCACTGCTCGCACAGAGGCACAGAGACTGGGGCTGCTTGCTTGTCTTGTTCCCTCAAACTTCAAACGTAGCTTAGGTGGTCCGTGCCGGGCGCCTCCGGCAGCCCTGCTCCGAAAATGCAAACGTCTGCAGATAGCTTGCAGGCAGAAAGAGCTAGCCTGGAAAGCTGTTGCTCAGCCTCATCTGCCCATGGCACTGCTCGCACAGAGGCACAGAGACTGGGGCTGCTTGCTTGTCTTGCCCCCTCAAACTTCAAACGTAGCTTAGGTGGTCCGTGCCGGGCGCCTCCGGCAGCCCTGCTCCGAAAATGCCAACGTCTGCAGATAGCTCGCAGGCAGAAAGAGCTAGCCTGGAAAGCTGTTGCTCAGCCTCATCTGCCCATGGCACTGCTCGCACAGAGGCACAGAGACTGGGGCTGCTTGCTTGTCTTGTTCCCTCAAACTTCAAACGTAACTTAGGTGGTCCGTGCCGGGCGCCTCCGGCAGCCCTGCTCCGAAAATGCAAACGTGTGCAGATAGCTCGCAGGCAGAAAGAGCTAGCCTGGAAAGCTGTTGCTCAGCCTCATCTGCCCATGGCACTGCTCGCACAGAGGCACAGAGACTGGGGCTGCTTGCTTGTCTTGCCCCCTCAAACTTCAAACGTAGCTTAGGTGGTCCGTGCCGGGCGCCTCCGGCAGCCCTGCTCCGAAAATGCAAACGTCTGCAGATAGCTCGCAGGCAAAAGAGCTAGCCTGGAAAGCTGTTGCTCAGCCTCATCTGCCCATGGCACTGCTCGCACAGAGGCACAGAGACTGGGGCTGCTTGCTTGTGTTGTCCCCCCAAACTTCAAACGTAGCTTAGGTGGTCCGTGCCGGGCGCCTCCGGCAGCCCTGCTCCGAAAATGCAAACGTCTGCAGATAGATCGCAGGCAGAAAGAGCTAGCCTGGAAAGCTGTTGCTCAGCCTCATCTGCCCATGGCACTGCTCGCACAGAGGCACAGAGACTGGGGCTGCTTGCTTGTCTTGTCCCCACAAACTTCAAATGTAGCTTAGATGGTCCTTGCCGGGCGCCTCCGGCAGCCCTGCTCCAAAAATGCAAACGTCTGCAGATAGCTCGCAGGCAGAAAGAGCTAGCCTGGAAAGCTGTTGCTCAGCCTCATCTGCCCATGGCACTGCTCGCACAGAGGCATAGAGACTGGGGCTGCTTGCTTGTCCTGTCCCCTCAAACTTCAAATGTAGCTTAGGTGGTCCGTTCCTAGCGCATCTGGCAGCTTTGCTCCGAAAATGCGAACGTCTGCAGATAGCTCGCAGGCAGAAAGAGCTAGCCTGGAAAGCTGTTGCTCAGCCTCATCTGCCCATGGCACTGCTCGCACAGAGGCACAGAGACTGGGGCTGCTTGCTTGTCTTGTCCCCTCAAACTTCAAATGTAGCTTAGGTGGTCCGTGTCGGGCGCCTCCGGCAGCCCTGCTCCAAAAATGCAAACGTCTGCAGATAGCTCGCAGGCAGAAAGAGCTAGCCTGGAAAGCTGTTGCTCAGCCTCATCTGCCCATGGCACTGCTCGCACAGAGGCACAGAGACTGGGGCTGCTTGCTTGTCTTGTTCCCCCAAACTTCA
Source organism: Opisthocomus hoazin (assembly GCF_030867145.1). Classification (NCBI taxonomy): domain Eukaryota; kingdom Metazoa; phylum Chordata; class Aves; order Opisthocomiformes; family Opisthocomidae; genus Opisthocomus; species Opisthocomus hoazin. The sequence continues at coordinate 435,932 of NW_027449006.1, forward strand.
AACGTAACTTAGGTGGTCCGTGCGGGGCGCCTCCGGCAGCCCTGCTCCGAAAATGCAAACGTGTGCAGATAGCTCGCAGGCAGAAAGAGCTAGCCTGGAAAGCTGTTGCTCAGCCTCATCTGCCCATGGCACTGCTCGCACAGAGGCACAGAGACTGGGGCTGCTTGCTTGTCTTGCCCCCTCAAACTTCAAACGTAGCTTAGGTGGTCCGTGCCGGGCGCCTCCGGCAGCCCTGCTCCGAAAATGCGAACGTCTGCAGATAGCTCGCAGCCAGAAAGAGCTAGCCTGGAAAGCTGTTGCTCAGCCTCATCTGCCCATGACACTGCTCGCACAGAGGCACAGAGACTGGGGCTGCTTGCTTGTGTTGTCCCCTCAAACTTCAAACGTAGCTTAGGTGGTCCGTGCCGGGCGCCTCCGGCAGCCCTGCTCCGAAAATGCAAACGTCTGCAGATAGCTCGCAGGCAGAAAGAGCTAGCCTGGAAAGCTGTTGCTCAGCCTCATCTGCCCATGGCACTGCTCGCACAGAGGCACAGAGACTGGGGCTGCTTGCTTGTCTTGTCCCCACAAACTTCAAATGTAGCTTAGATGGTCCTTGCCGGGCGCCTCCGGCAGCCCTGCTCCAAAAATGCAAACGTCTGCAGATAGCTTGCAGGCAGAAAGAGCTAGCCTGGAAAGCTGTTGCTCAGCCTCATCTGCCCATGGCACTGCTCGCACAGAGGCATAGAGACTGGGGCTGCTTGCTTGTCTTGTCCCCTCAAACTTCAAATGTAGCTTAGGTGGTCCGTTCCTAGCGCATCTGGCAGCTTTGCTCCGAAAATGCGAACGTCTGCAGATAGCTCGCAGGCAGAAAGAGCTAGCCTGGAAAGCTGTTGCTCAGCCTCATCTGCCCATGGCACTGCTCGCACAGAGGCACAGAGACTGGGGCTGCTTGCTTGTCTTGTCCCCTCAAACTTCAAATGTAGCTTAGGTGGTCCGTGCCGGGCGCCTCCGGCAGCCCTGCTCCAAAAATGCAAACGTCTGCAGATAGCTCGCAGGCAGAAAGAGCTAGCCTGGAAAGCTGTTGCTCAGCCTCATCTGCCCATGGCACTGCTCGCACAGAGGCACAGAGACTGGGGCTGCTTGCTTGTCTTGTTCCCCCAAACTTCAAACGTAACTTAGGTGGTCCGTGCCGGGCGCCTCCGGCAGCCCTGCTCCGAAAATGCAAACGTGTGCAGATAGCTCGCAGGCAGAAAGAGCTAGCCTGGAAAGTTGTTGCTCAGCCTCATCTGCCCATGGCACTGCTCGCACAGAGGCACAGAGACTGGGGCTGCTTGCTTGTCTTGCCCCCTCAAACTTCAAACGTAACTTAGGTGGTCCGTGCCGGGCGCCTCCGGCAGCCCTGCTCCGAAAATGCGAACGTCTGCAGATAGCTCGCAGCCAGAAAGAGCTAGCCTGGAAAGCTGTTGCTCAGCCTCATCTGCCCATGGCACTGCTCGCACAGAGGCACAGAGACTGGGGCTGCTTGCTTGTGTTGTCCCCTCAAACTTCAAACGTAGCTTAGGTGGTCCGTGCCGGGCGCCTCCGGCAGCCCTGCTCCGAAAATGCAAACGTCTGCAGATAGCTCGCAGGCAGAAAGAGCTAGCCTGGAAAGCTGTTGCTCAGCCTCATCTGCCCATGACACTGCTCGCACAGAGGCACAGAGACTGGGGCTGCTTGCTTGTCTTGTCCCCACAAACTTCAAATGTAGCTTAGATGGTCCTTGCCGGGCGCCTCCGGCAGCCCTGCTCCAAAAATGCAAACGTCTGCAGATAGCTCGCAGGCAGAAAGAGCTAGCCTGGAAAGCTGTTGCTCAGCCTCATCTGCCCATGGCACTGCTCGCACAGAGGCATAGAGACTGGGGCTGCTTGCTTGTCTTGTCCCCTCAAACTTCAAATGTAGCTTAGGTGGTCCGTTCCTAGCGCATCCGGCAGCTCTGCTCCAAAAATGCGAACGTCTGCAGATAGCTCGCAGGCAGAAAGAGCTAGCCTGGAAAGCTGTTGCTCAGCCTCATCTGCCCATGGCACTGCTCGCACAGAGGCACAGAGACTGGGGCTGCTTGCTTGTCTTGTCCCCTCAAACTTCAAATGTAGCTTAGGTGGTCCGTGCCGGGCGCCTCCGGCAGCCCTGCTCCAAAAATGCGAACGTCTGCAGATAGCTCGCAGGCAGAAAGAGCTAGCCTGGAAAGCTGTTGCTCAGCCTCATCTGCCCATGGCACTGCTCGCACAGAGGCACAGAGACTGGGGCTGCTTGCTTGTCTTGTCCCCTCAAACTTCAAATGTAGCTTAGGTGGTCCGTGCCGGGCGCATCTGGCAGCCCTGCTCCAAAAATGCGAACGTCTGCAGATAGCTCGCAGGCAGAAAGAGCTAGCCTGGAAAGCTGTTGCTCAGCCTCATCTGCCCATGGCACTGCTCGCACAGAGGCACAGAGACTGGGGCTGCTTGCTTGTCTTGTCCCCTCAAACTTCAAATGTACCTTAGGTGCTCCGTGCCGGTCGCCTCCGGCAGCCCTGCTCCGAAAATGCGAACGTCTGCAGATAGCTCGCAGGCAGAAAGAGCTAGCCTGGAAAGCTGTTGCTCAGCCTCATCTGCCCATGGCACTGCTCGCACAGAGGCACAGAGACTGGGGCTGCTTGCTTGTCTTGTCCCCTCAAACTTCAAATGTAGCTCAAGTGGTCCGTGCCGGGCGCATCCGGCAGCCCTGCTCCGAAAATGCAAACGTCTGCAGATAGCTCGCAGGCAGAAAGAGCTAGCCTGGAAAGCTGTTGCTCAGCCTCATCTGCCCATGGCACTGCTCGCACAGAGGCACAGAGACTGGGGCTGCTTGCTTGTTTTCCCCCTCAAACTTCAAACGTAGCTTAGGTGGTCCGTGCCGGGCGCCTCCGGCAGCCCTGCTCCGAAAATGCGAACGTCTGCAGATAGCTCGCAGGCAGAAAGAGCTAGCCTGGAAAGCTGTTGCTCAGCCTCATCTGCCCATGGCACTGCTCGCACAGAGGCACAGAGACTGGGGCTGCTTGTTTGTCTTGTCCCCTCAAACTTCAAATGTAGCTTAGGTGGTCCGTGCCGGGCGCTTCCGGCAGCCCTGCTCCGAAAATGCGAACGTCTGCAGATAGCTCGCAGGCAGAAAGAGCTAGCCTGGAAAATTGTTGCTCAGCCTCATCTGCCCATGGCACTGCTCGCACAGAGGCACAGAGACTGGGGCTGCTTGCTTGTCTTGTCCCCTCAAACTTCAAACGTAGCTTAGGTGGTCTGTGCCGGGCGCCTCCGGCAGCCCTGCTCCGAAAATGCAAACGTCTGCAGATAGCTCGCAGGCAGAAAGAGCTAGCCTGGAAAGCTGTTGCTCAGCCTCATCTGCCCATGGCACTGCTCGCACAGAGGCATAGAGACTGGGGCTGCTTGCTTGTCTTGTCCCCTCAAACTTCAAATGTAGCTTAGGTGGTCCGTTCCTAGCGCATCCGGCAGCTCTGCTCCAAAAATGCGAACGTCTGCAGATAGCTCGCAGGCAGAAAGAGCTAGCCTGGAAAGCTGTTGCTCAGCCTCATCTGCCCATGGCACTGCTCGCACAGAGGCACAGAGACTGGGGCTGCTTGCTTGTCTTGTCCCCTCAAACTTCAAATGTAGCTTAGGTGGTCCGTGCCGGGCGCCTCCGGCAGCCCTGCTCCAAAAATGCGAACGTCTGCAGATAGCTCGCAGGCAGAAAGAGCTAGCCTGGAAAGCTGTTGCTCAGCCTCATCTGCCCATGGCACTGCTCGCACAGAGGCACAGAGACTGGGGCTGCTTGCTTGTCTTGTCCCCTCAAACTTCAAATGTAGCTTAGGTGGTCCGTGCCGGGCGCATCTGGCAGCCCTGCTCCAAAAATGCGAACGTCTGCAGATAGCTCGCAGGCAGAAAGAGCTAGCCTGGAAAGCTGTTGCTCAGCCTCATCTGCCCATGGCACTGCTCGCACAGAGGCACAGAGACTGGGGCTGCTTGCTTGTCTTGTCCCCTCAAACTTCAAATGTACCTTAGGTGCTCCGTGCCGGTCGCCTCCGGCAGCCCTGCTCCGAAAATGCGAACGTCTGCAGATAGCTCGCAGGCAGAAAGAGCTAGCCTGGAAAGCTGTTGCTCAGCCTCATCTGCCCATGGCACTGCTCGCACAGAGGCACAGAGACTGGGGCTGCTTGCTTGTCTTGTCCCCTCAAACTTCAAATGTAGCTCAAGTGGTCCGTGCCGGGCGCATCCGGCAGCCCTGCTCCGAAAATGCAAACGTCTGCAGATAGCTCGCAGGCAGAAAGAGCTAGCCTGGAAAGCTGTTGCTCAGCCTCATCTGCCCATGGCACTGCTCGCACAGAGGCACAGAGACTGGGGCTGCTTGCTTGTTTTCCCCCTCAAACTTCAAACGTAGCTTAGGTGGTCCGTGCCGGGCGCCTCCGGCAGCCCTGCTCCGAAAATGCGAACGTCTGCAGATAGCTCGCAGGCAGAAAGAGCTAGCCTGGAAAGCTGTTGCTCAGCCTCATCTGCCCATGGCACTGCTCGCACAGAGGCACAGAGACTGGGGCTGCTTGTTTGTCTTGTCCCCTCAAACTTCAAATGTAGCTTAGGTGGTCCGTGCCGGGCGCTTCCGGCAGCCCTGCTCCGAAAATGCGAACGTCTGCAGATAGCTCGCAGGCAGAAAGAGCTAGCCTGGAAAATTGTTGCTCAGCCTCATCTGCCCATGGCACTGCTCGCACAGAGGCACAGAGACTGGGGCTGCTTGCTTGTCTTGTCCCCTCAAACTTCAAACGTAGCTTAGGTGGTCTGTGCCGGGCGCCTCCGGCAGCCCTGCTCCGAAAATGCAAACGTCTGCAGATAGCTCGCAGGCAGAAAGAGCTAGCCTGGAAAGCTGTTGCTCAGCCTCATCTGCCCATGGCACTGCTCGCACAGAGGCACAGAGACTGGGGCTGCTTGCTTGTCTTGTCCCCTCAAACTTCAAATGTAGCTTAGGTGGTCCGTGCCGGGCGCCTCCGGCAGCCCTGCTCCAAAAATGCAAACGTCTGCAGATAGCTCGCAGGCAGAAAGAGCTAGCCTGGAAAGCTGTTGCTCAGCCTCATCTGCCCATGGCACTGCTCGCACAGAGGCACAGAGACTGGGGCTGCTTGCTTGTCTTGTTCCCCCAAACTTCAAACGTAACTTAGGTGGTCCGTGCCGGGCGCCTCCGGCAGCCCTGCTCCGAAAATGCAAACGTGTGCAGATAGCTCGCAGGCAGAAAGAGCTAGCCTGGAAAGCTGTTGCTCAGCCTCATCTGCCCATGGCACTGCTCGCACAGAGGCACAGAGACTGGGGCTGCTTGCTTGTCTTGCCCCCTCAAACTTCAAACGTAGCTTAGGTGGTCCGTGCCGGGCGCCTCCGGCAGCCCTGCTCCGAAAATGCGAACGTCTGCAGATAGCTCGCAGGCAGAAAGAGCTAGCCTGGAAAGCTGTTGCTCAGCCTCATCTGCCCATGGCACTGCTCGCACAGAGGCACAGAGACTGGGGCTGCTTGCTTGTGTTGTCCCCTCAAACTTCAAACGTAGCTTAGGTGGTCCGTGCCGGGCGCCTCCGGCAGCCCTGCTCCGAAAATGCAAACGTCTGCAGATAGCTCGCAGGCAGAAAGAGCTAGCCTGGAAAGCTGTTGCTCAGCCTCATCTGCCCATGGCACTGCTCGCACAGAGGCACAGAGACTGGGGCTGCTTGCTTGTCTTGTCCCCACAAACTTCAAATGTAGCTTAGATGGTCCTTGCCGGGCGCCTCCGGCAGCCCTGCTCCAAAAATGCAAACGTCTGCAGATAGCTCGCAGGCAGAAAGAGCTAGCCTGGAAAGCTGTTGCTCAGCCTCATCTGCCCATGGCACTGCTCGCACAGAGGCATAGAGACTGGGGCTGCTTGCTTGTCTTGTCCCCTCAAACTTCAAATGTAGCTTAGGTGGTCCGTTCCTAGCGCATCCGGCAGCTCTGCTCCAAAAATGCGAACGTCTGCAGATAGCTGGCAGGCAGAAAGAGCTAGCCTGGAAAGCTGTTGCTCAGCCTCATCTGCCCATGGCACTGCTCGCACAGAGGCACAGAGACTGGGGCTGCTTGCTTGTCTTGTCCCCTCAAACTTCAAATGTAGCTTAGGTGGTCCGTGCCGGGCGCCTCCGGCAGCCCTGCTCCAAAAATGCGAACGTCTGCAGATAGCTCGCAGGCAGAAAGAGCTAGCCTGGAAAGCTGTTGCTCAGCCTCATCTGCCCATGGCACTGCTCGCACAGAGGCACAGAGACTGGGGCTGCTTGCTTGTCTTGTCCCCTCAAACTTCAAATGTAGCTTAGGTGGTCCGTGCCGGGCGCATCTGGCAGCCCTGCTCCAAAAATGCGAACGTCTGCAGATAGCTCGCAGGCAGAAAGAGCTAGCCTGGAAAGCTGTTGCTCAGCCTCATCTGCCCATGGCACTGCTCGCAGAGAGGCACAGAGACTGGGGCTGCTTGCTTGTCTTGTCCCCTCAAACTTCAAATGTACCTTAGGTGCTCCGTGCCGGTCGCCTCCGGCAGCCCTGCTCCGAAAATGCGAACGTCTGCAGATAGCTCGCAGGCAGAAAGAGCTAGCCTGGAAAGCTGTTGCTCAGCCTCATCTGCCCATGGCACTGCTCGCACAGAGGCACAGAGACTGGGGCTGCTTGCTTGTCTTGTCCCCTCAAACTTCAAATGTAGCTCAAGTGGTCCGTGCCGGGCGCATCCGGCAGCCCTGCTCCGAAAATGCAAACGTCTGCAGATAGCTCGCAGGCAGAAAGAGCTAGCCTGGAAAGCTGTTGCTCAGCCTCATCTGCCCATGGCACTGCTCGCACAGAGGCACAGAGACTGGGGCTGCTTGCTTGTATTGTCCCCCCAAACTTCAAACGTAACTTAGGTGGTCCGTGCCGGGCGCCTCCGGCAGCCCTGCTCCGAAAATGCAAACGTGTGCAGATAGCTCGCAGGCAGAAAGAGCTAGCCTGGAAAGCTGTTACTCAGCCTCATCTGCCCATGGCACTGCTCGCACAGAGGCACAGAGACTGGGGCTGCTTGCTTGTCTTGTCCCCACAAACTTCAAATGTAGCTTAGATGGTCCTTGCCGGGCGCCTCCGGCAGCCCTGCTCCAAAAATGCAAACGTCTGCAGATAGCTCGCAGGCAGAAAGAGCTAGCCTGGAAAGCTGTTGCTCAGCCTCATCTGCCCATGGCACTGCTCGCACAGAGGCATAGAGACTGGGGCTGCTTGCTTGTCTTGTCCCCTCAAACTTCAAATGTAGCTTAGGTGGTCCGTTCCTAGCGCATCCGGCAGCTCTGCTCCAAAAATGCGAACGTCTGCAGATAGCTGGCAGGCAGAAAGAGCTAGCCTGGAAAGCTGTTGCTCAGCCTCATCTGCCCATGGCACTGCTCGCACAGAGGCACAGAGACTGGGGCTGCTTGCTTGTCTTGTCCCCTCAAACTTCAAATGTAGCTTAGGTGGTCCGTGCCGGGCGCCTCCGGCAGCCCTGCTCCAAAAATGCGAACGTCTGCAGATAGCTCGCAGGCAGAAAGAGCTAGCCTGGAAAGCTGTTGCTCAGCCTCATCTGCCCATGGCACTGCTCGCACAGAGGCACAGAGACTGGGGCTGCTTGCTTGTCTTGTCCCCTCAAACTTCAAATGTAGCTTAGGTGGTCCGTGCCGGGCGCATCTGGCAGCCCTGCTCCAAAAATGCGAACGTCTGCAGATAGCTCGCAGGCAGAAAGAGCTAGCCTGGAAAGCTGTTGCTCAGCCTCATCTGCCCATGGCACTGCTCGCAGAGAGGCACAGAGACTGGGGCTGCTTGCTTGTCTTGTCCCCTCAAACTTCAAATGTACCTTAGGTGCTCCGTGCCGGTCGCCTCCGGCAGCCCTGCTCCGAAAATGCGAACGTCTGCAGATAGCTCGCAGGCAGAAAGAGCTAGCCTGGAAAGCTGTTGCTCAGCCTCATCTGCCCATGGCACTGCTCGCACAGAGGCACAGAGACTGGGGCTGCTTGCTTGTCTTGTCCCCTCAAACTTCAAATGTAGCTCAAGTGGTCCGTGCCGGGCGCATCCGGCAGCCCTGCTCCGAAAATGCAAACGTCTGCAGATAGCTCGCAGGCAGAAAGAGCTAGCCTGGAAAGCTGTTGCTCAGCCTCATCTGCCCATGGCACTGCTCGCACAGAGGCACAGAGACTGGGGCTGCTTGCTTGTATTGTCCCCCCAAACTTCAAACGTAACTTAGGTGGTCCGTGCCGGGCGCCTCCGGCAGCCCTGCTCCGAAAATGCAAACGTGTGCAGATAGCTCGCAGGCAGAAAGAGCTAGCCTGGAAAGCTGTTACTCAGCCTCATCTGCCCATGGCACTGCTCGCACAGAGGCACAGAGACTGGGGCTGCTTGCTTGTCTTGCCCCCTCAAACTTCAAACGTAGCTTAGGTGGTCCGTGCCGGGCGCCTCCGGCAGCCCTGCTCCGAAAATGCAAACGTCTGCAGATAGCTCGCAGGCAGAAAGAGCTAGCCTGGAAAGCTGTTGCTCAGCCTCATCTGCCCATGGCACTGCTCGCACAGAGGCACAGAGACTGGGGCTGCTTGCTTGTCTTGTCCCCACAAACTTCAAATGTAGCTTAGATGGTCCTTGCCGGGCGCCTCCGGCAGCCCTGCTCCAAAAATGCAAACGTCTGCAGATAGCTCGCAGGCAGAAAGAGCTAGCCTGGAAAGCTGTTGCTCAGCCTCATCTGCCCATGGCACTGCTTGCACAGAGGCATAGAGACTGGGGCTGCTTGCTTGTCTTGTCCCCTCAAACTTCAAATGTAGCTTAGGTGGTCCGTTCCTAGCGCATCCAGCAGCTCTGCTCCGAAAATGCGAACGTCTGCAGATAGCTGGCAGGCAGAAAGAGCTAGCCTGGAAAGCTGTTGCTCAGCCTCATCTGCCCATGGCACTGCTCGCACAGAGGCACAGAGACTGTGGCTGCTTGCTTGTCTTGTCCCCTCAAACTTCAAACGTAGCTTAGGTGGTCTGTTGCGGGCGCCTCCGGCAGCCCTGCTCCGAAAATGCAAACGTCTGCAGATAGATCGCAGGCAGAAAGAGCTAGCCTGGAAAGCTGTTGCTCAGCCTCATCTGCCCATGGCACTGCTCGCACAGAGGCACAGAGACTGGGGCTGCTTGCTTGTCTTGTCCCCTCAAACTTCAAACGTAGCTTAGGTTGTCAGTGCCGGGAGCATCTGGCAGCCCTGCTCCGAAAATGCGAACGTCTGCAGATAGCTCGCAGGCAGAAAGAGCTAGCCTGGAAAGCTGTTGCTCAGCCTCATCTGCCCATGGCACTGCTCGCACAGAGGCACAGAGACTGGGGCTGCTTGCTTGTCTTGTCCCCTCAAACTTCAAACGTAGCTTAGGTTGTCTGTGCCGGGAGCATCTGGAAGCCCTGCTCCGAAAATGCGAACGTCTGCAGATAGCTCGCAGGCAGAAAGAGCTAGCCTGGAAAGCTGTTGCTCAGCCTCATCTGCCCATGGCACTGCTCGCACAGAGGCACAGAGACTGGGGCTGCTTGCTTGTCTTGTCCCCTCAAACTTTAAATGTAGCTTAGGTGGTCCGTGCCGGGCGCTTCCGGCAGTCCTGCTCCGAAAATGCAAACGTCTGCAGATAGCTCGCAGGCAGAAAGAGCTAGCCTGGAAAGCTGTTGCTCAGCCTCATCTGCCCATGGCACTGCTCGCACAGAGGCACAGAGACTGGGGCTGCTTGCTTGTCTTGCCCCCTCAAACTTCAAACGTAGCTTAGGTGGTCCGTGCCGTCCGATTCCAGCAGCCCTGCTCCGAAAATGCGAACGTCTGCAGATAGCTCGCAGGCAGAAAGAGCTAGCCTGGAAAGCTGTTGCTCAGCCTCATCTGCCCATGGCACTGCTCGCACAGAGGCACAGAGACTGGGGCTGCTTGCTTGTCTTGTCCCCTCAAACTTCAAACGTAGCTTAGGTGGTCCGTGCCGTCCGCCTCCAGCAGCCCTGCTCCGAAAATGCGAACGTCTGCAGATAGCTGGCAGGCAGAAAGAGCTAGCCTGGAAAGCTGTTGCTCAGCCTCATCTGCCCATGGCACTGCTCGCACAGAGGCACAGAGACTGGGGCTGCTTGCTTGTCTTGTCCCCTCAAACTTCAAACGTAGCTTAGGTGGTCTGTGCAGGGCGCCTCCGGCAGCCCTGCTCCAAAAATGCAAACGTCTGCAGATAGCTCGCAGGCAGAAAGAGCTAGCCTGGAAAGCTGTTGCTCAGCCTCATCTGCCCAAGGCTCTCTTCGCACAGAGGCACAGAGACTGGGGCTGCTTGCTTGTCTTGTCCCCTCAAACTTCAAACGTAGCTTAGGTGGTCCGTGCCGGGCGCCTCCGGCAGCCCTGCTCTGAAAATGCGAACGTCTGCAGATAGCTCGCAGGCAGAAAGAGCTAGCCTGGAAAGCTGTTGCTCAGCGTCATCTGTCCATGGCACTGCTCGCACAGAGGCACAGAGACTGCGGCTGCTTGCTTGTCTTGTCCCCTCAAACTTCAAACGTAGCTTAGGTGGTCTGTGCCGGGCGCCTCCGGCAGCCCTGCTCTGAAAATGCGAACGTCTGCAGATAGCTCGCAGGCAGAAAGAGCTAGCCTGGAAAGCTGTTGCTCAGCCTCATCTGGCCATGGCACTGCTCGCACAGAGGCACAGAGACTGGGGCTGCTTGCTTGTCTTGTCCCCTCAAACTTCAAACGTAGCTTAGGTGGTCCGTGCCGGGCGCTTCCGGCAGCCCTGCTCCGAAAATGCGAACGTCTGCAGATAGCTCGCAGACACAAAGAGCTAGCCTAGAAAGCTGTTGCTCAGCCTCATCTGCCCATGGCACTGCTCGCACAGAGGCACAGAGACTGGGGCTGCTTGCTTGTCTTGTCCCCTCAAACTTCAACCGTAGCTTAGGTGGTCCGTGCCGGGCGCCTCCGGCAGTCCTGCTCCGAAAATGCGAACGTCTGCAGATAGCTCGCAGGCAGAAAGAGCTAGCCTGGAAAGCTGTTGCTCAGCCTCATCTGCCCATGGCACTGCTCGCACAGAGGCACAGAGACTGGGGCTGCTTGCTTGTCTTGTCCCCTCAAACTTCAACCGTAGCTTAGGTGGTCCGTGCCGGGCGCCTCCGGCAGTCCTGCTCCGAAAATGCGAACGTCTGCAGATAGCTCGCAGGCAGAAAGAGCTAGCCTGGAAAGCTGTTGCTCAGCCTCATCTGCCCATGGCACTGCTCGCACAGAGGCATAGAGACTGGGGCTGCTTGCTTGTCTTGTCCCCTCAAACTTTAAATGTAGCTTAGGTGGTCCGTTCCTAGCACATCCGGCAGCTCTTCTCCGAAAATGCGAACGTCTGCAGATAGCTGGCAGGCAGAAAGAGCTAGCCTGGAAAGCTGTTGCTCAGCCTCATCTGCCCATGGCACTGCTCGCACAGAGGCACAGAGACTGGGGCTGCTTGCTTGTCTTGTCCCCTCAAACTTCAAATGTAGCTTAGGTGGTCTGTTGCGGGCGCCTCCGGCAGCCCTGCTCCGAAAATGCAAACGTCTGCAGATAGCTCGCAGGCAGAAAGAGCTAGCCTGGAAAGCTGTTGCTCAGCCTCATCTGCCCATGGCACTGCTCGCACAGAGGCACAGAGACTGGGGCTGCTTGCTTGTCTTGTCCCCTCAAACTTCAAACGTAGCTTAGGTGGTCCGTGCCGGGCGCCTCCGGCAGCCCTGCTCCGAAAATGCGAACGTCTGCAGATAGCTCGCAGGCAGAAAGAGCTAGCCTGGAAAGCTGTTGCTCAGCCTCATCTGCCCATGGCACTGCTCGCACAGAGGCACAGAGACTGGGGCTGCTTGTTTGTCTTGTCCCCTCAAACTTCAAATGTAGCTTAGGTGGTCCGTGCCGGGCGCTTCCGGCAGCCCTGCTCCGAAAATGCGAACGTCTGCAGATAGCTCGCAGGCAGAAAGAGCTAGCCTGGAAAATTGTTGCTCAGCCTCATCTGCCCATGGCACTGCTCGCACAGAGGCACAGAGACTGGGGCTGCTTGCTTGTCTTGTCCCCTCAAACTTCAAACGTAGCTTAGGTGGTCTGTGCCGGGCGCCTCCGGCAGCCCTGCTCCGAAAATGCAAACGTCTGCAGATAGCTCGCAGGCAGAAAGAGCTAGCCTGGAAAGCTGTTGCTCAGCCTCATCTGCCCATGGCACTGCTCGCACAGAGGCACAGAGACTGGGGCTGCTTGCTTGTCTTGTCCCCTCAAACTTCAAATGTAGCTTAGGTGGTCCGTGCCGGGCGCCTCCGGCAGCCCTGCTCCAAAAATGCAAACGTCTGCAGATAGCTCGCAGGCAGAAAGAGCTAGCCTGGAAAGCTGTTGCTCAGCCTCATCTGCCCATGGCACTGCTCGCACAGAGGCACAGAGACTGGGGCTGCTTGCTTGTCTTGTTCCCCCAAACTTCAAACGTAACTTAGGTGGTCCGTGCCGGGCGCCTCCGGCAGCCCTGCTCCGAAAATGCAAACGTGTGCAGATAGCTCGCAGGCAGAAAGAGCTAGCCTGGAAAGCTGTTGCTCAGCCTCATCTGCCCATGGCACTGCTCGCACAGAGGCACAGAGACTGGGGCTGCTTGCTTGTCTTGCCCCCTCAAACTTCAAACGTAGCTTAGGTGGTCCGTGCCGGGCGCCTCCGGCAGCCCTGCTCCGAAAATGCGAACGTCTGCAGATAGCTCGCAGGCAGAAAGAGCTAGCCTGGAAAGCTGTTGCTCAGCCTCATCTGCCCATGGCACTGCTCGCACAGAGGCACAGAGACTGGGGCTGCTTGCTTGTGTTGTTCCCTCAAACTTCAAACGTAGCTTAGGTGGTCCGTGCCGGGCGCCTCCGGCAGCCCTGCTCCGAAAATGCAAACGTCTGCAGATAGCTCGCAGGCAGAAAGAGCTAGCCTGGAAAGCTGTTGCTCAGCCTCATCTGCCCATGGCACTGCTCGCACAGAGGCACAGAGACTGGGGCTGCTTGCTTGTCTTGTCCCCACAAACTTCAAATGTAGCTTAGATGGTCCTTGCCGGGCGCCTCCGGCAGCCCTGCTCCAAAAATGCAAACGTCTGCAGATAGCTCGCAGGCAGAAAGAGCTAGCCTGGAAAGCTGTTGCTCAGCCTCATCTGCCCATGGCACTGCTCGCACAGAGGCATAGAGACTGGGGCTGCTTGCTTGTCTTGTCCCCTCAAACTTCAAATGTAGCTTAGGTGGTCCGTTCCTAGCGCATCCGGCAGCTCTGCTCCAAAAATGCGAACGTCTGCAGATAGCTGGCAGGCAGAAAGAGCTAGCCTGGAAAGCTGTTGCTCAGCCTCATCTGCCCATGGCACTGCTCGCACAGAGGCACAGAGACTGGGGCTGCTTGCTTGTCTTGTCCCCTCAAACTTCAAATGTAGCTTAGGTGGTCCGTGCCGGGCGCCTCCGGCAGCCCTGCTCCAAAAATGCGAACGTCTGCAGATAGCTCGCAGGCAGAAAGAGCTAGCCTGGAAAGCTGTTGCTCAGCCTCATCTGCCCATGGCACTGCTCGCACAGAGGCACAGAGACTGGGGCTGCTTGCTTGTCTTGTCCCCTCAAACTTCAAATGTAGCTTAGGTGGTCCGTGCCGGGCGCATCTGGCAGCCCTGCTCCAAAAATGCGAACGTCTGCAGATAGCTCGCAGGCAGAAAGAGCTAGCCTGGAAAGCTGTTGCTCAGCCTCATCTGCCCATGGCACTGCTCGCAGAGAGGCACAGAGACTGGGGCTGCTTGCTTGTCTTGTCCCCTCAAACTTCAAATGTACCTTAGGTGCTCCGTGCCGGTCGCCTCCGGCAGCCCTGCTCCGAAAATGCGAACGTCTGCAGATAGCTCGCAGGCAGAAAGAGCTAGCCTGGAAAGCTGTTGCTCAGCCTCATCTGCCCATGGCACTGCTCGCACAGAGGCACAGAGACTGGGGCTGCTTGCTTGTCTTGTCCCCTCAAACTTCAAATGTAGCTCAAGTGGTCCGTGCCGGGCGCATCCGGCAGCCCTGCTCCGAAAATGCAAACGTCTGCAGATAGCTCGCAGGCAGAAAGAGCTAGCCTGGAAAGCTGTTGCTCAGCCTCATCTGCCCATGGCACTGCTCGCACAGAGGCACAGAGACTGGGGCTGCTTGCTTGTATTGTCCCCCCAAACTTCAAACGTAACTTAGGTGGTCCGTGCCGGGCGCCTCCGGCAGCCCTGCTCCGAAAATGCAAACGTGTGCAGATAGCTCGCAGGCAGAAAGAGCTAGCCTGGAAAGCTGTTACTCAGCCTCATCTGCCCATGGCACTGCTCGCACAGAGGCACAGAGACTGGGGCTGCTTGCTTGTCTTGCCCCCTCAAACTTCAAACGTAGCTTAGGTGGTCCGTGCCGGGCGCCTCCGGCAGCCCTGCTCCGAAAATGCAAACGTCTGCAGATAGCTCGCAGGCAGAAAGAGCTAGCCTGGAAAGCTGTTGCTCAGCCTCATCTGCCCATGGCACTGCTCGCACAGAGGCACAGAGACTGGGGCTGCTTGCTTGTCTTGTCCCCACAAACTTCAAATGTAGCTTAGATGGTCCTTGCCGGGCGCCTCCGGCAGCCCTGCTCCAAAAATGCAAACGTCTGCAGATAGCTCGCAGGCAGAAAGAGCTAGCCTGGAAAGCTGTTGCTCAGCCTCATCTGCCCATGGCACTGCTCGCACAGAGGCATAGAGACTGGGGCTGCTTGCTTGTCTTGTCCCCTCAAACTTCAAATGTAGCTTAGGTGGTCCGTTCCTAGCGCATCCAGCAGCTCTGCTCCGAAAATGCGAACGTCTGCAGATAGCTGGCAGGCAGAAAGAGCTAGCCTGGAAAGCTGTTGCTCAGCCTCATCTGCCCATGGCACTGCTCGCACAGAGGCACAGAGACTGTGGCTGCTTGCTTGTCTTGTCCCCTCAAACTTCAAACGTAGCTTAGGTGGTCTGTTGCGGGCGCCTCCGGCAGCCCTGCTCCGAAAATGCAAACGTCTGCAGATAGATCGCAGGCAGAAAGAGCTAGCCTGGAAAGCTGTTGCTCAGCCTCATCTGCCCATGGCACTGCTCGCACAGAGGCACAGAGACTGGGGCTGCTTGCTTGTCTTGTCCCCTCAAACTTCAAACGTAGCTTAGGTTGTCAGTGCCGGGAGCATCTGGCAGCCCTGCTCCGAAAATGCGAACGTCTGCAGATAGCTCGCAGGCAGAAAGAGCTAGCCTGGAAAGCTGTTGCTCAGCCTCATCTGCCCATGGCACTGCTCGCACAGAGGCACAGAGACTGGGGCTGCTTGCTTGTCTTGTCCCCTCAAACTTCAAACGTAGCTTAGGTTGTCTGTGCCGGGAGCATCTGGAAGCCCTGCTCCGAAAATGCGAACGTCTGCAGATAGCTCGCAGGCAGAAAGAGCTAGCCTGGAAAGCTGTTGCTCAGCCTCATCTGCCCATGGCACTGCTCGCACAGAGGCACAGAGACTGGGGCTGCTTGCTTGTCTTGTTCCCTCAAACTTTAAATGTAGCTTAGGTGGTCCGTGCCGGGCGCTTCCGGCAGTCCTGCTCCGAAAATGCAAACGTCTGCAGATAGCTCGCAGGCAGAAAGAGCTAGCCTGGAAAGCTGTTGCTCAGCCTCATCTGCCCATGGCACTGCTCGCACAGAGGCACAGAGACTGGGGCTGCTTGCTTGTCTTGCCCCCTCAAACTTCAAACGTAGCTTAGGTGGTCCGTGCCGTCCGATTCCAGCAGCCCTGCTCCGAAAATGCGAACGTCTGCAGATAGCTCGCAGGCAGAAAGAGCTAGCCTGGAAAGCTGTTGCTCAGCCTCATCTGCCCATGGCACTGCTCGCACAGAGGCACAGAGACTGGGGCTGCTTGCTTGTCTTGTCCCCTCAAACTTCAAACGTAGCTTAGGTGGTCCGTGCCGTCCGCCTCCAGCAGCCCTGCTCCGAAAATGCGAACGTCTGCAGATAGCTGGCAGGCAGAAAGAGCTAGCCTGGAAAGCTGTTGCTCAGCCTCATCTGCCCATGGCACTGCTCGCACAGAGGCACAGAGACTGGGGCTGCTTGCTTGTCTTGTCCCCTCAAACTTCAAACGTAGCTTAGGTGGTCTGTGCAGGGCGCCTCCGGCAGCCCTGCTCCAAAAATGCAAACGTCTGCAGATAGCTCGCAGGCAGAAAGAGCTAGCCTGGAAAGCTGTTGCTCAGCCTCATCTGCCCAAGGCTCTCTTCGCACAGAGGCACAGAGACTGGGGCTGCTTGCTTGTCTTGTCCCCTCAAACTTCAAACGTAGCTTAGGTGGTCCGTGCCGGGCGCCTCCGGCAGCCCTGCTCTGAAAATGCGAACGTCTGCAGATAGCTCGCAGGCAGAAAGAGCTAGCCTGGAAAGCTGTTGCTCAGCGTCATCTGTCCATGGCACTGCTCGCACAGAGGCACAGAGACTGCGGCTGCTTGCTTGTCTTGTCCCCTCAAACTTCAAACGTAGCTTAGGTGGTCTGTGCCGGGCGCCTCCGGCAGCCCTGCTCTGAAAATGCGAACGTCTGCAGATAGCTCGCAGGCAGAAAGAGCTAGCCTGGAAAGCTGTTGCTCAGCCTCATCTGGCCATGGCACTGCTCGCACAGAGGCACAGAGACTGGGGCTGCTTGCTTGTCTTGTCCCCTCAAACTTCAAACGTAGCTTAGGTGGTCCGTGCCGGGCGCTTCCGGCAGCCCTGCTCCGAAAATGCGAACGTCTGCAGATAGCTCGCAGACACAAAGAGCTAGCCTAGAAAGCTGTTGCTCAGCCTCATCTGCCCATGGCACTGCTCGCACAGAGGCACAGAGACTGGGGCTGCTTGCTTGTCTTGTCCCCTCAAACTTCAACCGTAGCTTAGGTGGTCCGTGCCGGGCGCCTCCGGCAGTCCTGCTCCGAAAATGCGAACGTCTGCAGATAGCTCGCAGGCAGAAAGAGCTAGCCTGGAAAGCTGTTGCTCAGCCTCATCTGCCCATGGCACTGCTCGCACAGAGGCACAGAGACTGGGGCTGCTTGCTTGTCTTGTCCCCTCAAACTTCAACCGTAGCTTAGGTGGTCCGTGCCGGGCGCCTCCGGCAGTCCTGCTCCGAAAATGCGAACGTCTGCAGATAGCTCGCAGGCAGAAAGAGCTAGCCTGGAAAGCTGTTGCTCAGCCTCATCTGCCCATGGCACTGCTCGCACAGAGGCATAGAGACTGGGGCTGCTTGCTTGTCTTGTCCCCTCAAACTTTAAATGTAGCTTAGGTGGTCCGTTCCTAGCACATCCGGCAGCTCTTCTCCGAAAATGCGAACGTCTGCAGATAGCTGGCAGGCAGAAAGAGCTAGCCTGGAAAGCTGTTGCTCAGCCTCATCTGCCCATGGCACTGCTCGCACAGAGGCACAGAGACTGGGGCTGCTTGCTTGTCTTGTCCCCTCAAACTTCAAATGTAGCTTAGGTGGTCTGTTGCGGGCGCCTCCGGCAGCCCTGCTCCGAAAATGCAAACGTCTGCAGATAGCTCGCAGGCAGAAAGAGCTAGCCTGGAAAGCTGTTGCTCAGCCTCATCTGCCCATGGCACTGCTCGCACAGAGGCACAGAGACTGGGGCTGCTTGCTTGTCTTGTCCCCTCAAACTTCAAACGTAGCTTAGGTGGTCCGTGCCGGGCGCTTCCGGCAGCCCTGCTCCGAAAATGCGAACGTCTGCAGATAGCTCGCAGACAGAAAGAGCTAGCCTAGAAAGCTGTTGCTCAGCCTCATCTGCCCATGGCACTGCTCGCACAGAGGCACAGAGACTGGGGCTGCTTGCTTGTCTTGTCCCCTCAAACTTCAACCGTAGCTTAGGTGGTCCGTGCCGGGCGCCTCCGGCAGCCCTGCTCCGAAAATGCGAACGTCTGCAGATAGCTCGCAGGCAGAAAGAGCTAGCCTGGAAAGCTGTTGCTCAGCCTCATCTGCCCATGGCACTGCTCGCACAGAGGCACAGAGACTGGGGCTGCTTGCTTGTCTTGTCCCCACAAACTTCAAACGTAGCTTAGATGGTCCTTGCCGGGCGCCTCCGGCAGCCCTGCTCCAAAAATGCGAACATCTGCAGATAGCTCGCAGGCAGAAAGAGCTAGCCTGGAAAGCTGTTGCTCAGCCTCATCTGCCCATGGCACTGCTCGCACAGAGGCATAGAGACTGGGGCTGCTTGCTTGTCTTGTCCCCTCAAACTTTAAATGTAGCTTAGGTGGTCCGTTCCTAGCACATCCGGCAGCTCTTCTCCGAAAATGCGAACGTCTGCAGATAGCTGGCAGGCAGAAAGAGCTAGCCTGCAAAGCTGTTGCTCAGCCTCATCTGCCCATGGCACTGCTCGCACAGAGGCACAGAGACTGGGGCTGCTTGCTTGTCTTGTCCCCTCAAACTTCAAATGTAGCTTAGGTGGTCTGTTGCGGGCGCCTCCGGCAGCCCTGCTCCGAAAATGCAAACGTCTGCAGATAGCTCGCAGGCAGAAAGAGCTAGCCTGGAAAGCTGTTGCTCAGCCTCATCTGCCCATGGCACTGCTCGCACAGAGGCACAGAGACTGGGGCTGCTTGCTTGTTTTGCCCCCTCAAACTTCAAACGTAGCTTAGGTTGTCAGTGCCGGGAGCATCTGGCAGCCCTGCTCCGAAAATGCGAACGTCTGCAGATAGCTCGCAGGCAGAAAGAGCTAGCCTGGAAAGCTGTTGCTCAGCCTCATCTGCCCATGGCACTGCTCGCACAGAGGCACAGAGACTGGGGCTGCTTGCTTGTCTTGCCCTCTCAAACTTCAAACGTAGCTTAGGTTGTCTGTGCCGGGAGCATCCGGCAGCCCTGCTCCGAAAATGCGAACGTCTGCAGATAGCTCGCAGGCAGAAAGAGCTAGCCTGGAAAGCTGTTGCTCAGCCTCATCTGCCCATGGCACTGCTCGCACAGAGGCACAGAGACTGGGGCTGCTTGCTTGTCTTGTCCCCTCAAACTTTAAATGTAGCTTAGGTGGTCCGTGCCGGGCGCTTCCGGCAGTCCTGCTCCGAAAATGCAAACGTCTGCAGATAGCTCGCAGGCAGAAAGAGCTAGCCTGGAAAGCTGTTGCTCAGCCTCATCTGCCCATGGCACTGCTCGCACAGAGGCACAGAGACTGGGGCTGCTTGCTTGTCTTGCCCCCTCAAACTTCAAACGTAGCTTAGGTGGTCCGTGCCGTCCGCCTCCAGCAGCCCTGCTCCGAAAATGCGAACGTCTGCAGATAGCTCGCAGGCAGAAAGAGCTAGCCTGGAAAGCTGTTGCTCAGCCTCATCTGCCCATGGCACTGCTCGCACAGAGGCACAGAGACTGGGGCTGCTTGCTTGTCTTGTCCCCACAAACTTCAAATGTAGCTTAGATGGTCCTTGCCGGGCGCCTCCGGCAGCCCTGCTCCAAAAATGCAAACGTCTGCAGATAGCTCGCAGGCAGAAAGAGCTAGCCTGGAAAGCTGTTGCTCAGCCTCGTCTGCCCATGGCACTGCTCGCACAGAGGCACAGAGACTGGGGCTGCTTGCTTGTCTTATCCCCTCAAACTTCAAACGTAGCTTAGGTGGTCTGTGCCGGGCGCCTCCGGCAGCCCTGCTCCGAAAATGCGAACGTCTGCAGATAGCTCGCAGGCAGAAAGAGCTAGCCTGGAAAGCTGTTGCTCAGCCTCATCTGCCCATGGCACTGCTCGCACAGAGGCACAGAGACTGGGGCTGCTTGCTTGTCTTGTCCCCTCAAACTTCAAACGTAGCTTAGGTTGTCAGTGCCGGGAGCATCTGGCAGCCCTGCTCCGAAAATGCGAACGTCTGCAGATAGCTCGCAGGCAGAAAGAGCTAGCCTGGAAAGCTGTTGCTCAGCCTCATCTGCCCATGGCACTGCTCGCACAGAGGCACAGAGACTGGGGCTGCTTGCTTGTCTTGTCCCCTCAAACTTCAAACGTAGCTTAGGTTGTCTGTGCCGGGAGCATCTGGAAGCCCTGCTCCGAAAATGCCAACGTCTGCAGATAGCTCGCAGGCAGAAAGAGCTAGCCTGGAAAGCTGTTGCTCAGCCTCATCTGCCCATGGCACTGCTCGCACAGAGGCACAGAGACTGGGGCTGCTTGCTTGTCTTGTCCCCTCAAACTTCAAACGTAGCTTAGGTAGTCCGTCCCGGGAGCCTTCGGCAGCCCTGCTCCGAAAATGCGAACGTCTGCAGATAGCTCGCAGGCAGAAAGAGCTAGCCTGGAAAGCTGTTGCTCAGCCTCATCTGCCCATGGCACTGCTCGCACAGAGGCACATTGACTGGGGCTGCTTGCTTGTCTTGCCCCCTCAAACTTCAAACGTATCTTATGGCTGTTTGTGCCGGGCGCCTTAGGCAGCCCTGCTCCGAAAATGCGAACGTCTGCAGATAGCTCGCAGGCAGAAAGAGCTAGCCTGGAAAGCTGTTGCTCAGCCTCATCTGCCCATGGCACTGCTCGCACAGAGGCACAGAGACTGGGGCTGCTTGCTTGTCTTGTCCCCTCAAACTTCAAACGTAGCTTAGGTGGTCCGTGCCGGGCGCCTCCGGCAGCCCTGCTCCGAAAATGCAAACGTCTGCAGATAGCTCGCAGGCAGAAAGAGCTAGCCTGGAAAGCTGTTGCTCAGCCTCATCTGCCCATGGCACTGCTCGCACAGAGGCACAGAGACTGGGGCTGCTTGCTTGTCTTGTCCCCTCAAACTTCAAATGTAACTTAGGTTGTCAGTGCCGGGAGCATCTTGCAGCCCTGCTCCGAAAATGCGAACGTCTGCAGATAGCTCGCAGGCAGAAAGAGCTAGCCTGGAAAGCTGTTGCTCAGCCTCATCTGCCCATGGCACTGCTCGCACAGAGGCACAGAGACTGGGGCTGCTTGCTTGTCTTGTCCCCTCAAACTTCAAACGTAGCTTAGGTGGTCCGTGCCGGGCGCCTCCGGCAGCCCTGCTCCGAAAATGCAAACGTCTGCAGATAGCTCGCAGGCAGAAAGAGCTAGCCTGGAAAGCTGTTGCTCAGCCTCATCTGCCCATGGCACTGCTCGCACAGAGGCATAGAGACTGGGGCTGCTTGCTTGTCTTGTCCCCTCAAACTTCAAATGTAGCTTAGGTGGTCTGTTGAGGGCGCCTCCGGCAGCCCTGCTCCGAAAATGCAAACGTCTGCAGATAGCTCGCAGGCAGAAAGAGCTAGCCTGGAAAGCTGTTGCTCAGCCTCATCTGCCCATGGCACTGCTCGCACAGAGGCACAGAGACTGGGGCTGCTTGCTTGTCTTGTCCCCTCAAACTTCAAACGTAGCTTAGGTGGTCAGTGCCGGGCGATTCCGGCAGCGCTGCTCCGAAAATGCGAACGTCTGCAGATAGCTCGCAGGCAGAAAGAGCTAGCCTGGAAAGCTGTTGCTCAGCCTCATCTGCCCATGGCACTGCTCGCACAGAGGCACAGAGACTGGGGCTGCTTGCTTGTCTTGTCCCCTCAAACTTCAAACGTAGCTTAGGTGGTCCGTCTCGGGAGCCTCCGGCAGCCCTGCTCCGAAAATGCGAACGTCTGCAGATAGCTCGCAGGCAGAAAGAGCTAGCCTGGAAAGCTGTTGCTCAGCCTCATCTGCCCATGGCACTGCTCGCACAGAGGCATAGAGACTGGGGCTGCTTGCTTGTCTTGTCCCCTCAAACTTCAAATGTAGCTTAGGTGGTCCGTTCCTAGCGCATCCGGCAGCTCTGCTCCGAAAATGTGAACGTCTGCAGATAGCTCGCAGCCAGAAAGAGCTAGCCTGGAAAGCTGTTGCTCAGCCTCATCTGCCCATGGCACTGCTCGCACAGAGGCACAGAGACTGGGGCTGCTTGCTTGTCTTGTCCCCTCAAACTTCAAACGTAGCTTAGGTGGTCTGTTGCGGGCGCCTCCGGCAGCCCTGCTCCGAAAATGCAAACGTCTGCAGATAGCTCGCAGGCAGAAAGAGCTAGCCTGGAAAGCTGTTGCTCAGCCTCATCTGCCCATGGCACTGCTCGCACAGAGGCACAGAGACTGGGGCTGCTTGCTTGTCTTGTCCCCTCAAACTTCAAATGTAACTTAGGTTGTCAGTGCCGGGAGCATCTGGCAGCCCTGCTCCGAAAATGCGAACGTCTGCAAATAGCTCGCAGGCAGAAAGAGCTAGCCTGGAAAGCTGTTGCTCAGCCTCATCTGCCCATGGCACTGCTCTCACAGAGGCACAGAGACTGGGGCTGCTTGCTTGTCTTGTCCCCTCAAACTTCAAACGTAACTTAGGTGGTCCATGCCGGGCGCCTCTGGCAGCCCTGCTCCGAAAATGCGAACGTCTGCAGATAGCTCGCAGGCAGAAAGAGCTATCCTGGAAAGCTGTTGCTCAGCCTCATCTGCCCATGGCACTGCTCGCACAGAGGCACAGAGACTGGGGCTGCTTGCTTGTCTTGTCCCCTCAAACTTCAAACGTAGCTTAGGTGGTCTGTGCCGGGCGCCTCCGGCAGCCCTGCTCCGAAAATCCAAACGTCTGCAGATAGCTCGCAGGCAGAAAGAGCTAGCCTGGAAAGCTGTTGCTCAGCCTCATCTGCCCATGGCACTGCTCGCACAGAGGCACAGAGACTGGGGCTGCTTGCTTGTCTTGCCCCCTCAAACTTCAAACGTAGCTTAGGTGGTCCGTGCCGGGCGCCTCCGGCAGCCCTGCTCCGAAAATGCAAATGTCTGCAGATAGCTCGCAGGCAGAAAGAGCTAGCCTGGAAAGCTGTTGCTCAGCCTCATCTGCCCATGGCACTGCTCGCACAGAGGCATAGAGACTGGGGCTGCTTGCTTGTCTTGTCCCCTCAAACTTCAAATGTAGCTTAGGTGGTCCGTTCCTAGCGCATCCGGCAGCTCTGCTCCGAAAATGCGAACGTCTGCAGATAGCTGGCAGGCAGAAAGAGCTAGCCTGGAAAGCTGTTGCTCAGCCTCATCTGCCCATGGCACTGCTCGCACAGAGGCACAGAGACTGGGGCTGCTTGCTTGTCTTGTCCCCTCAAACTTCAAACGTAGCTTAGGTGGTCTGTTGCGGGCGCCTCCGGCAGCCCTGCTCCGAAAATGCAAACGTCTGCAGATAGCTCGCAGGCAGAAAGAGCTAGCCTGGAAAGCTGTTGCTCAGCCTCATCTGCCCATGGCACTGCTCGCACAGAGGCACAGAGACTGGGGCTGCTTGCTTGTCTTGTCCCCTCAAACTTCAAACGTATCTTAGGTTGTCAGTGCCGGGAGCATCTGGCAGCCCTGCTCCGAAAATGCGAACGTCTGCAGATAGCTCGCAGGCAGAAAGAGCTAGCCTGGAAAGCTGTTGCTCAGCCTCATCTGCCCATGGCACTGCTCGCACAGAGGCACAGAGACTGGGGCTGCTTGCTTGTCTTGTCCCCTCAAACTTCAAACGTAACTTAGGTTGTCAGTGCCGGGAGCATCTGGCAGCCCTGCTCCGAAAATGCGAACGTCTGCAGATAGCTCGCAGGCAGAAAGAGCTAGCCTGGAAAGCTGTTGCTCAGCCTCATCTGCCCATGGCACTGCTCGCACAGAGGCACAGAGACTGGGGCTGCTTGCTTGTCTTGTCCCCTCAAACTTCAAACGTAGCTTAGGTGGTCCGTGCCGGGCGCTTCCGGCAGCCCTGCTCCGAAAATGCGAACGTCTGCAGATAGCTCGCAGACAGAAAGAGCTAGCCTAGAAAGCTGTTGCTCAGCCTCATCTGCCCATGGCACTGCTCGCACAGAGGCACAGAGACTGGGGCTGCTTGCTTGTATTGTCCCCTCAAACTTCAAACGTAGCTTAGGTGGTCCGTGCCGGGCGCCTCCGGCAGTCCTGCTCCGAAAATGTGAACGTCTGCAGATAGCTCGCAGGCAGAAAGAGCTAGCCTGGAAAGCTGTTGCTCAGCCTCATCTGTCCATGGCACTGCTCGCACAGAGGCACAGAGACTGGGGCTGCTTGCTTGTCTTGTCCCCTCAAACTTCAACCGTAGCTTAGGTGGTCTGTGCCGGGCGCCTCCGGCAGTCCTGCTCCGAAAATGTGAACGTCTGCAGATAGCTCGCAGGCAGAAAGAGCTAGCCTGGAAAGCTGTTGCTCAGCCTCATCTGGCCATGGCACTGCTCGCACAGAGGCACAGAGACTGGGGCTGCTTGCTTGTCTTGTCCCCTCAAACTTCAAATGTAGCTTAGGTGGTCTGTGCCGGGCGCCTCCGGCAGCCCTGCTCCGAAAATGCGAACGTCTGCAGATAGCTCGCAGGCAGAAAGAGCTAGCCTGGAAAGCTGTTGCTCCGCCTCATCTGCCCATGGCACTGCTCACACAGAGGCACAGAGACTGGGGCTGCTTGCTTGTCTTGCCCCCTCAAACTTCAAACGTAGCTTAGGTGGTCCATGCCGGGCGCCTCCGGCAGCCCTGCGACAAAAATGCGAACGTCTGCAGATAGCTCGCAGGCAGAAAGAGCTAGCCTGGAAAGCTGTTGCTCAGCCTCATCTGCCCATGGCACTGCCCGCACAGAGGCACAGAGACTGGGGCTGCTTGCTTGTCTTGTCCCCTCAAACTTCAAACGTAGCTTAGGTGGTCTGTGCCGGGCGCCTCCGGCAGCCCTGCTCCGAAAATCCAAACGTCTGCAGATAGCTCGCAGGCAGAAAGAGCTAGCCTGGAAAGCTGTTGCTCAGCCTCATCTGCCCATGGCACTGCTCGCACAGAGGCAGAGCTTTAAGACCAGCGAAAGCCAGGAGTAGAATGAGCTCCCCTCCCAGCAGCTGCGGCTCATGTACTCCCTGCCTCGCCCACCACCCTTCCCACGCTCCCCTGGGAAAGGGGAGGGGTGAACCACCAGAAGGTATAAAGCCAGCAGGAAGAGCAGTAGTAAGTTCTCTCATCTGCTTTAAGTTTACATCAAGCAAAGCACTGACTGCAGATGGTGATCTTTACTGGAATCAATAATGCTTGGTCTTCTCCTGTAACTACATATGTTACAGCAGCGATGTTAGTGAGTAAGTAATTAGACTTAATTTTTCTGCAGTGTGGATAAAAAAAAGAGCTCCTACTAAGCTATGTAAGGAAGTAGTTTGCTAAATGCAGTAACAATATTATTACCAAAATTTATGCTTTTTGTCTTCCTATAAAAAAAGCCAAAATGTTACAGGTTTACTTTTTGTTTCTAGCAAGACCAGGCATACGACCTAACTTCCACCAGGACTATTTTCTGGATAGGATTGAATAACAAAGCAGAATTTGATGTTGTAATAATCTTTTCTCAAAAATATCTCTGGTTGCAAAATGAATTATTTACTGTCAATGGCAGATAATTCAGAGCCGCTTCGAAGGTCTCTCTGGCTGGCTCCCTTAAGAGAGCTAGGTGAGTTCCAAAGGACAGAAAATGGAGAAAAAAAAAAGGTGGAAATACAAGAAACATCAGAAATTGTACAAAAGCGGCCCAACTAACACCTAAGTAGATAAAAAAAAAAAAATTGCAAAACTCTACAAGAAATCTCTACGGGAGACGTGTCGATAAAAACAGAAGAAGGCTATTGCTTTCTCTGAAAAACCAAAGAGGAGATAGCAGCTGACAACGGACATCTTCATGGCGCCGGCTACCAAATAGAAGCATATGATAAGACAGAAAAGAAAAATACCACTCTGGGTCACAACGATGGCTTTGAAAAACAATCTGGTAGAACGGGAGGCGTCGTCACAGGGATTGGAGCAGTCCCGAGGGGGCCAGAGAGATTAATGATGTCTCCAGGATGCGGCGAGCGGACACGATGCAAAACTCCGCAGCATGTTCCAACAATGTACAGATGTTCTCGGGGGACGAGTGCCAGAATGGAGACATCCTAGATGGCAGCAAATAAGGTAAGAGAGCTCTGGGGCACAGGGACAGCCCGAGGAAGGGTTTTGTCTAAATCGAGGAGACACAAAGAGGGTGGTAGAGTTCTGTTGGGGGTCCCGGGGGCTCTGTTGGGGGTCCCGGGGGCTCTGTTGGGGGTCCCGGGGGCTCTGTTGGGGGTCCCGGGGGCTCTGTTGGGGGTCCCGGGGGCTCTGTTGGGGGTCCCGGGGGCTCTGTTGGGGGTCCCGGGGGCTCTGTTGCGGTCGTGGGTGCACTGTTGTGCTCCTGGGTGCTCTGTTGTGCTCCTGGGTGCTCTGTTGTGCTCCTGGGGGCTCTGTTGGTGTCCTGGGGTTTGTTTTGGGGTCTTGACAGCTCTGTTGAGGTCCTGGGGGCTCTGTTGGGTCCTGGGGGCTCTGTTGGGGTCCTGGGTGTTCTATTCGGGTCCTGGGGGCTCTGTTGGGGTCCTGGGGGCTCTGTTGGGGTCCTGGGGGCTCTGTTGGGGTCCTGGGAGCTCTGTTGTTCTCCTGGGGGCTCTGTTGGGGTCCTGGGGGCTCTGTTGTTGTTCCGGGGGCTCTGTTGGGGTCCTGGGGTTTGTTTTGGGGTCTTGACAGCTCTGTTGGGGTCCTGGGGGCTCTGTTGGGGTCCTGGGGGCTCTGTTGGGGTCCTGGGGGCTCTGTTGGGGTCCCGGGGGCTCTTTTGAGGTTCCGGGGGCTCTGTTGTGGTCCTGGGGGCTCCGTGGTGGTCCTGGGGGCTCTGTTGTTTTTTGGCAGATTTATTGTTGTCGCAGGGACTCTGTTCGGGTCCTGGGGGCTCTGTTGGTGTCCTGGGGGCTCTGTCGGGTTCCTGGGGCTCTCGTCGTGTCCTGGGGGCTCTGTTGGGATCCTGGGAGCTCTGTTGTTCTCCTGGGGGCTCTGTTGGGGTCCTGGGGGCTCTGTTGTTGTTCCGGGGGCTCTGTTGGGGTCCTGGGGTTTGTTTTGGGGTCTTGACAGCTCTGTTGGGGTCCTGGGGGCTCTGTTGGGGTCCTGGGGGCTCTGTTGGGGTCCTGGGGGCTCTGTTGGGGTCCTGGGTGTTCTATTCGGGTACTGGGGGCTCTGATGGTGTCCTGGGAGCTCTGTTGGGGTCCTGGGAGCTCTGTTGTTCTCCCGGGGGCTCTGTTGTTCTCCCGGGGGCTCTGTTGTTCTCCCGGGGGCTCTGTTGTTCTCCCGGGGGCTCTGTTGTTCTCCCGGGGGCTCTGTTGTTCTCCCGGGGGCTCTGTTGGGGTCCCGGGGGCTCTGTTGGGGTCCCGGGGGCTCTGTTGGGGTCCCGGGGGCTCTGTTGGGGTCCCGGGGGCTCTGTTGGGGTCCCGGGGGCTCCGTGGTGGTCCTGGGGGCTCTGTTGTTTTTTGGCAGATTTATTGTTGTCGCAGGGACTCTGTTTGGGTCCTGGGGGCTCTGTCGTGGTCCTGGGGGCTCTGTCGGGTTCCTGGGGCTCTCGTCGTGTCCTGGGGGCTCTGTTGGGATCCTGGGGGCTCTGCTGGGGGTCCTGGGGGCTGTATTGCGGTCGTGGGGTCACTGTTGCGGTCGTGGGTGATATGTTGGGGTCCGGGGGGCTCTGTTGGGGTCCGGGGGGCTCTGTTGGGGTCCTGGGGGTCTCTGTTGGGGTCCTGGGGGTCTCTGTTGGGGTCCCGGGGGCTCTGTTGTGGTCCTGGGGTCTCTATTGTTGTTTTGGGGGCTCTGTTGGGGTCACGGGGGCTCTGTTGGGGTCCCGGGGGCTCTGTTGGGGTCCCGGGGCTCTGTTGTGGGCCCGGGGGCTCTGTTGGGGTCCCGGGTGCTCTTTTGAGGTCCCGGGGGCTCTGTTGTGGGCCCGGGGGCTCTGTTGGGGTCCTGGGGGCTCTGTTCGGGTCCTGGGGGCTCTGTTCGGGTCCTGGGGGCTCTGTTCGGGTCCTGGGGGCTCTGTGGTTGTCCTGGGGGCTCTGTTGTTTTTTTGGCAGATTTATTGTTGTCGCGGGTGCTCTGTCGGGGTCCTGGAGGCTCTGTCGGGGTCCTGGGGCCTCTGTTGGGATCCTGGGGGCTCTGTTGGGGGTCCTGGGGGCGTCTGTTGGGGTCCTGGGGGTCTCTGTTGGGGTCCTGGGGGCTCTGTTGGGGTCCTGGGGTCTCTGTTGAGGTCCTGGGGTTTGTTTTGGGGTCTTGACAGCTCTGTTGGGGTCCTGGGGGCTCTGTTGGTGTCCTGGGGGCTCTGTTGGTGTCCTGGGGGCTCTGTTGGGGTCGCGGGGGCTCTGTTGGGGTTCTGGCGGCTCTGTTGGTGTCCTGAAAGCTCTGTTCTGGTTCTGGGGTCTCTGTTGGTGTCCCGCGGGCTCTGTTGGGGTCCCGGGAACTTGGTTCGGGTCCTGGGGGCTCTGTTGCGGTCCCGGGGGCTTTGCTGGGGTCCTGGGGCTTCTGTTGGGGTCCCGGGGGGTCTCTTGGGGTCCCGAAGGATCTGTTGGGGTCCCGGGGGGTCTCTTGGGGTCCCGAAGGATCTGTTGGGGTCCCGAAGGATCTGTTGGGGTCCCGAGGGCTCTGTTGGGGTCCCGGGGGCTCTGTTGGATTCCTGGGAGCTCTGTTGGGGTCCCGGGGGCTCTGTTGGGGTTTTTGGGGTCTTCGCTGGGGTCCCGGGGGCTCTGTTGTCGTCCCGGGGGCTCTGTTGTCGTCCCGGGGGCTCTGTTGGGGTCCTGGGGCATCTGTTCAGGTTTTGGGGGCTCTGTTGTTCCCCTGGGGGCTCTGTTGGGGTCCCGGGGGCTCTGTTGGGGTCCCGGGGGCTCTGTTGGGGTTCCGGGGCCTCTGTGCTGGTTTTTGGGGGCTTTGTTGTTCTCCTGGGGGCTCTGTTGGGGTCCTGGGGGCTCTGTTGGGGTCCTGGGGGCTCTGTTGGGGTCCTGGGGGCTCTGTTCGAGTTCTGGGGTCTCTGTTGTTCTCCCGGGGGCTCTGTAGGGGTCCCCGGGGTATCTGTTGGGGTCCCGGGAGCTCTGTTGGGGTTCTGAAGGCTCTGTTGTGGTTATTTTGGCTCTGTTGTGGTCCCTGGGGCTCTGTTGTGATCCCGGGGGCTCTGTTGTGGTCCCGGGGGCTCTGTTGTGGTCCCAGGGGCTCTGTTGTGGTCCTGCAGGTCCTGTTCGTGTCTTGGGGGCTCTGTTGTTGTACCGGGGGCTCTGTTGTTGTCCCGGGGGGGGTCTGTTCGGGTTTTGGGGGCTTCGTTGGGGTCCTGGGGGCTCCGTTGGGGTCCTGGGGTCTCTGTTGGGATCCCGCAGGCTCTGTTGGGGTCCCGGGGGCTCTGTTGGGATCCCGCAGGCTCTGTTGGGGTCCCGGGGGCTCTGTTGGCGTCCTCGGAGCTTGGTTCGGGTTCTGGGGGCTCCGCTGGGGTCCCGGGGGCTCTGTTGGGGTCCTGCGGGCTCTGTTGGGGTCCTGCGGGCTCTGTTGGGGTCCTGCGGGCTCTGTTGGGGTCCTGCGGGCTCTGTTGGGGTCCTGAAGTCTCTGTTGGGTTCCTGGGGGCTCTGTTTGGATCTTGGGAACTCTGTTGGGGTCCCGGGGGCTCTGTTGAAGTCCCTGGGGCTCTGTTGAGGTCCCGGGGTCTTTGCTGGGGTAAAGGGGGTCCCTGTTGGGGTCCTGGGGGCTCTGTTGTTTTCCTGAGGGCTCTGTTGGTGCCCTGGGAGCTCTGTGGGTGTCCTGAGGTCTCTTTTGTCGTCCTGGGAGCTCTGTTCGGCTTCTGGGAGTTCTGTTGGGGTCCCGGGGGCTCTGTTGGGGTCTCGAAGGCTCTGTTGGGGTCCCGGGGGCTCTGTTGTAAGCCTGGGGGCTCTGTTGTTATCCCGGGGGCCATGTTGGCATCCCGGGGGCTCTTTTGGCATCCCGGGGGCTCTGTTGGGGTGTTAGGGGTCCTGGCTGGGGTCCTGGGGTCTCTGTTGTGGTCCCGGGGGCTCTGTTGAAGTCCTGGGGGCTCTGTTGATGTCCCGGGGTTTTCTCTGGGGTAAAGGGGGTCTCTGTTGGGGTCCTGGGGTCTCTGTTGGGGTCCTGGGGGCTCTGTTGGGGTCCTGGAGGCTCTGTTGGGGTCCTGGGGGCTCTGTTGGGGTCCCGGGGTCTCTGTTGTTGTCCCGGGGGGTTCTGTTCGGGTTTTGGGGGCTCCGTTGTGGTCCTGGGGGCTCCGTTGTGGTCCTGGGGGCTCCGTTGGGGTCCTGGGGTCTCTGTTCGGCTCCTGGTTGCTCTGTTTGGGTCCCGGGGGCTCTGTTGGCGTCCTCGGAGCTTGGTTCGTGTCCTGGGGGCTCCGTTCGTGTCCTGGGGGCTCCGTTCGTGTCCTGGGGGCTCCGTTCGTGTCCTGGGGGCTCCGTTCGTGTCCTGGGGGCTCTGTTGGGGTCCCGCGGGCTCTGTTGGGTTCCTGCGGGCTCTGTTGGGGTCTTGCTGGCTCTGTTGGGGTCCTGAAGTCTCTGTTGGGTTCCTGGGGGCTCTTTTTGGATCTTGGGAACTCTGTTGGGGTCCCGGGGGCTCTGTTGAAGTCCCGGGGGGGTCCGTTCGGGTTTTGGGGGCTCCGTTGTAGTCCTGGGGGCTCTGTTGGGGTCCCGGAGGCTCTGTTGGGGTCCCGGGGGCTCTGTTGGGGTCCCGCAGGTTCTGTTGGTGTCCCGGGGGCTCTGTTGGCGTCCTCGGAGCTTGGTTCGGGTCCCGGGGGCTCCGCTGGGGTCCCGGGGGCTCCGTTCGTGTCCTGGGGGATCTGTTGGGGTCCCGCGGCATCTGTTGGGGTCCTGCTGGCTCTGTTGGGGTCCTGCTGGCTCTGTTGGGGTCCCGCGGGCTCTGTTGTTGTCCCGTGGGATCTGTTGGGGTCCAGCGGGCTCTGTTGGGGTCCAGCGGGCTCTGTTGGGGTCCAGCGGGCTCTGTTGGAGTTCCAGGGGCTCTGTTGGGGTCCCGCAGGCTCTGTTGGGGTCCCGGGGGCTCTGTTGGGGTCCTGCAGGCTCTGTTGTTCTCCCGAGGGCTCTGTTGGGGTTCCGCGTGCTCTGTTGGGGTTCCGCGTGCTCTGTTGGGGTCCCGCGGGCTCTGTTGGGGTCCCGGGAACTTGGTTCGAGTCCTGGAGGCTCTGTTGGGGTCCTGGGGGCTCTGTTGGAGTCCCGGGGGCTTTGCTGGGGTCTTGGGGTTTCTGTTGGGGTCCCGGGGGTTCTTTTGGGGTCCCGAAGGTTCTGTTAAGGTCCCGGGGGCTCTGTTGTAAGCCTGGGGACTCTGTTGGGGTTCCGGGGGATCTGTTGGATTCCTGGGAGCTCTGTTGGGGTCCCGGGGGCTCTGTTGGGTTTTTGGGGTCTTCGCTGGGGTCCTGGGGTCTCTGTTGGGGTCCTGGGGTCTCTGTTGGGGTCCTGGGGGCTCTGTTGGGGTCCTGGGGGCTCTGTTGGGGTCCTGGGGGCTCTGTTGTTGTCCTGGGGCATCTGTTGGGGTCCTGGGGGCTCTGTTGGGGTCCTGGGGGCTCTGTTGGGGTCCTGGGGGCTCTGTTGGGGTCCTGGGGGCTCTGTTGGGGTTCTGGGGTCTCTGTTGTTCTCCCGGGGTACCTGTTGGTGTCCCCGGGGTATCTGTTTGGGTCCCGGGGGATCTGTTGGGGTCCCGGGGGATCTGTTGGGGTCCCGGGGGCTCTGTTGGGGTTCTGGGGTCTCTGTTGGGGTTCTGGGAACTCTGTGGTTATTTTGGCTCTGTTGTGGTCCCGGGGGCTCTGTTGTGGTCCCGGGGGCTCTGTTGTGGTCCCGGGGGCTCTGTTGTGGTCCTGGAGGTCCTGTTCGTGTCTTGGGGGCTCTGTTGTTGTCCCGGGGGCTCTGTTCGGGTTTTGGGGGCTCCGTTGTTGTCCTGGGGGCTCCGTTGGGGTCCTGGGGGCTCTGTTCGGCTCCTGGTTGCTCTGTTGGGGTCCTGGGGGCTCTGTTGGGGTCCCGCAGGCTCTAATGGGGTCCCGGGGGCTCCGCTGGCGTCCTCGGAGCTTGGTTCGGGTCCCGGGGGCTCCGCTGGTGTCCCGGGGGCTCCGCTGGGGTCCTGCGGGCTATGTTGGGGTCCTGGGGGGCTCTGTTGGGGTCCTGCGGGCTCTGTTGGGGTCCTGAAGTCTCTGTTGGGTTCCTGGGGGCTCTGTTTGGATCTTGGGAACTCTGTTGTGGTCCCGGGGGCTCTGTTGAAGTCCCTGGGGCTCTGTTGAGGTCCCGGGGTCTTCGCTGGGGTAAAGGGGGTCCCTGTTGGGGTCCTGGGGGCTCTGTTGTTTTCCTGAGGGCTCTGTTGGTGTCCTCGGAGCTCTGTGGGGGTCCTGAGGTCTCTGTTGGGGTCCTGGGGGCTCTGTTGGGGTCCTGGGGGCTCTGTTGGGGTCCTGGGGGCTCTGTTGGGGTTCCGGGGGCTCTGTTGGGGTCCCGCGATCTCTGTTGGGGTCCCGGGGGCTCTGTTGGGGTCCCGCGGTCTCTGTTGGGGTCCCGGGAACTTGGTTCGGGTCCTGGGGGCTCTGTTGGGGTCCTGGGGGCTCTGTTGGGGTCCTGGGGGCTCTGTTGGAGTCCCGGGGGCTTTGCTGGGGTCTTGGGGCTTCTGTTGGGTTCCCGGGGGGTCTCTTGCGGTCCCGAAGGATCTGTTAAGGTCCCGGGGGCTCTGTTGTAAGCCTGGGGGCTCTGTTGGGGTCCCACGGGATCTGTTGGGGTCCCGGGGGGTCTGTTGGATTCCTGGGAGCTCTGTTGGGGTCCCGGGGGCTCTGTTGGGGTTTTGGGGGTCTTCGCTGGGGTCCCGGGGGCTCTGTTGTCGTCCCGGGGGCTCTGTTGTCGTCCCGGGGGCTCTGTTGGTGTCCTGGGGCATCTGTTGGGGTCCTGGAGGCTCTGTTGGGGTCCTGGGGGCTCTGTTGGGGTCCTGGGGGCTCTGTTGGGGTCCTGGGGGCTCTGTTGGGGTCCTGGGGGCTCTGTTGGGGTTCTGGGGTCTCTGTTGTTCTCCCGGGGTATCTGTTGGGGTCCCCGGGGGCTCTGTTGGGGTCCCGGGGACTCTGTTGGGGTCCCGGGGGCTCTGTTGGGGTCCCGGGGGCTCTGTTGGGGTCCCGGGGGCTCTGTTGGGGTCCCGGGGGCTCTGTTGGGGTTCTGGGGTCTCTGTTGGGGTTCTGGGAAACTCTGTTGTGGTTATTTTGGCTCTGTTGGGTTCCAGGGGGCTCTGTTGTGGTTCCGGGGGCTCTGTTGTGGTCCTGGGGGCTCTGTTCGGCTCCTGGTTGCTCTGTTGGGGTCCTGGGGGGCTCTGTTGGGGTCCCGCGATCTCTGTTGGGGTCCCGCGATCTCTGTTGGGGGTCCCGGGGGCTCTGTTGGGGTCCCCGCGGACTCTGTTGGGGTCCCGGGGAACTTGGTTCGGGTCCTGGGGGCTCTGTTGGGGTCCTGGGGGCTCTGTTGGGGTCCTGGGGGCTCTGTTGGAGTCCCGGCGGCTTTGCTGGGGTCTTGGGGCTTCTGTTGGGGTTCCCGGGGGGTCTCTTGCGGTCCCGAAGGATCTGTTAAGGTCCCGGGGGCTCTGTTGTAAGCCTGGGGGCTCTGTTGGGGTCCCACGGGATCTGTTGGGGTCCCGGGGGGTCTGTTGGATTCCTGGGAGCTCTGTTGGAGGTTCCGGGGGCTCTGTTGGGGTTTTGGGGGTCTTCGCTGGGGGTCCTGGGGGCTCTGTTGTCGTCCTGGGGGCTCTGTTGTCGTCCCGGGGGCATCTGTTGGGGTCCTGGGGCTCTGTTGGGGTCCTGGGGGCTCTGTTGGGGTTCTGGGGTCTCTGTTGTTGCTCCCGGGGTATCTGTTGGGGTCCCCGGGGGCTCTGTTGGGGGTCCCGGGGGCTCTGTTGTGGTCCCGGGGGCTCTGTTGGGGTTCTGGGAACTCTGTTGTGGTTATTTTGGCTCTGTTGGGTTCCAGGGGGCTCTGTTGGGGTCCGGGGGCTCTGTTGGGGTCCGGGGGGCTCTGTTGGGGGTCCCGGGGGCTCTGTTGGGGGTTTTGGGAACTCTGTTGTGGTTATTTTGGCTCTGTTGTGGTCCAGGGGGCTCTGTTGTGGTCCAGGGGGCTCTGTTGTGGTCCAGGGGGCTCTGTTGTGGTCCTGGAGGTCCTGTTCGTGTCTTGGGGGCTCTGTTGTTTTCCGGGCGCTCTGTTGTTGTCCCGGGGGGGTCTGTTCGGGTTTTGGGGGCTCCGTTGGGGTCCTGGGGGCTCCGTTGGGGTCCTGGGGGCTCTGTTCGGCTCCTGGTTGCTCTGTTGGGGTCCCGGGGGCTCTGTTGGGGTCCCGCAGACTCTGTTGGGGTCCCGGGGGCTCCGCTGGCGTCCTCGGAGCTTGGTTCGGGTCCCGGGGGCTCCGCTGGTGTCCCGGGGGCTCCGCTGGGGTCCTGCGGGCTCTGTTGTGGTCCTGGGGGGCTCTGTTGGGTTCCTGGGGGCTCTGTTTGGATCTTGGGAACTCTGTTGTGGTCCCTGGGGCTCTGTTGAAGTCCCTGGGGCTCTGTTGAGGTCCCGGGGTCTTCGCTGGGGTAAAGGGGGTCCCTGTTGGGGTCCTGGAAGCTCTGTTGTTTTCCTAAGGGCTCTGTTGGTGTCCTCGGAGCTCTGTGGGGGTCCTGAGGTCTCTGTTGTCGTCCTGGGAGCTCTGTTCGGCTTCTGGGAGTTTCTGTTGGGGTCCCTGGGGCTCTGTTGGGGTCCCGGGGGCTCTGTTGGGGTCCCTGGGGCTCTGTTGTAAGCCTGGGGGCTCTGTCGGGGTCCCGGGGGCTCTGTTGGCATCCCGGGGGCTCTGTTGGGGTTTTTGGGGTCCTGACTGGGGTCCCCGGGGGCTCTGTTGAAGTCCCGGGGGCTCTGTTGAAGTCCCGGGGGCTCTGTTGATGTCCCGGGGTTTTCTCTGGGGTAAAGGGGGTCCCTGTTGGGGTCCTGGGGTCCCTGTTGGGGTCCTGGGGGCTCTGTTGTTGTCCCGGGGGGTTCTGTTCGGGTTTTGGGGCTCCGTTGTGGTTCTGGGGGCTTTGTTGGGGTCCTGGGGGCTCTGTTCGGCTCCTGGTTGCTCTGTTGGGGTCCCGGGGACTCTGTTGGCGTCCTCGGAGCTTGGTTCGGGTCCCGGGGGCTCCGTTCGTGTCCTGGGGGCTCCGTTCGTGTCCTGGGGGCTCCGTTCGTGTCCTGGGGGCTCTGTTGGGGTCCCGCGGGCTCTGTTGGGGTCCCGCGAGCTCTGTTGGGGTCCTGCTGGCTCTGTTGCGGTCTTGCTGGTTCTGTTGGGGTTCTGAAGTCTCTGTTGGGGTCCTGGGGGCTCTGTTTGGATCTTGGGAACTCTGTTGGGGTCCCGGCTGCTCTGTTGAAGTCCCGGGGGCTCTGTTGAGGTCCCGGGGTCTTCGCTGGTGTAATGGGGGTCTCTGTTGGGGTCCTGGGGGCTCTGTTGGTGTCCTGGGGGCTCTGTTGGGGACATGGGGGATCTGTTGGGTTCCTGTGGGCTCTGTTGTTGTCCTGTGGGCTCTGTTGTTGTCCTGTGGGCTCTGTTGTTGTCCTGGGGGCTCTGTTTGGGTCGCGGGGGCTCTGTTGGGATTCCGGGGGCTCTGTTGGTGTCCTGAAAATCTCTGTTCCGGTTCTGGGGTCTCTGTTGGGGTCCCGCGGGCTCTGTTGGGGTCCCGGGAACTTGGTTCGGGTCCTGGAGGCTCTGTTGGGGTCCTGGGGGCTCTGTTGGGGTCCCGGGGGCTTTGCTGGGGTCTTGGGGTCTCTGTTGGGTCCCGGGGTGTCTCTTGGGGTCCCGAAGGATCTGTTGGGGTCCCGGGGGGTCTCTTGGGGTCCCGAAGGATCTGTTGGGGTCCCGAGGGCTCTGTTGGGGTCCCGGGGGCTCTGTTGGATTCCTGGGAGCTCTGTTGGTGTCCCGGGGTCTCTGTTGGGGTTTTTGGGGTCTTCGCTGTGGTCCCGGGGGGCTCTGTTGTCGTCCCAGGGGATCTGTTGGGGTCCTGGGGCATCTGTTCAGGTTTTGGGGGCTCTGTTGTTCCCCTGGGGGCTCTGTTGAGGTCCCGGGGGGCTCTGTTGGGGTTCCGGGGCCTCTGTGCTGGTTTTTGGGGGATTTGTTGTTCTCCTGGGGGCTCTGTTGGGGTCCTGGGGGCTCTGTTGGGGTCCTGGGTGCTCTGTTCGAGTTCTGGGGTCTCTGTTGTTCTCCCGGGGGCTCTGTAGGGGTCCCCGGGGTATCTGTTGGGGTCCCGGGGGCTCTGTTTGGGTCCCGGGAGCTCTGTTGGGGTTCTGGGGGCTCTGTTGTGGTTATTTTGGCTCTGCTGTGGTCCCGGGGGCTCTGCTGTGATCCCTGGGGCTCTGCTGTGGTCCCGGGGGCTCTGTTGTGGTCCCAGGGTCTCTGTTGTGGTCCTGGAGGTCCTGTTCGTGTCTTGGGGGCTCTGTTGTTGTACCGGGGGCTCTGTTGTTGTCCCGGGGGGGTCTGTTCGGGTTTTGGGGGCTCCGTTGGGGTCCTGGGGGCTCCGTTGGGGTCCTGGGGGCTCTGTTCGGCTCCTGGTTGCTCTGTTGGGGTCCCGGGGGCTCTGTTGGGATCCCGCAGGCTCTGTTGGGGTCCCGGGGGCTCTGTTGGCGTCCTCGGAGCTTGGTTCGGGTCCCGGGGGCTCTGTTGGGGTCCCGGGGGCTTCTGTTGGGGTCCCGGGGGCTCTGTTGGGGTCCCGGGGGCTCTGTTGGGGTCCCGGGGGCTCTGTTGGGGTCCCGGGGGCTCTGTTGGGGTCCCGCGGGCTCTGTTGGGGTCCCGCGGGCTCTGTTGGGGTCCTGAAGACTCTGTTGGGTTCCTGGGGCCTCTGTTTGGATCTTGGGAACTCTGTTGGGGTCCCGGGGGCTTTGTTGAAGTCACTGGGGCTCTGTTGAGGTCCCGGGGTCTTCGCTGGGGTAAAGGGGGTCCCTGTTGGGGTCCTGGGGTCTCTGTTGGGTCCTGGGGGCTCTTTTGGGGTCCTGGAGGCTCTGTTGGGGTCCTGGGGGCTCTGTTGGGATCCTGGGGGCTCTGTTGTTGTCCTGGGGGGCTCTGTTGTTGTCCTGGGGGCTCTGTTGGGGTTTTTGGGGTCCTGCTGGGGTCCTGGGGTCTCTGTTGGGGTCCCGGGGGCTCTGTTGAGGTCCCGGGGTTTTCTCTGGGGTAAAGGGGGTCCCTGTTGGGGTCCTGGGGTCTCTGTTGGGTCCCTGGGGGCTCTTTTGGGGTCCTGGAGGCTCTGTTGGGGTCCTGGGGGCTCTGTTGAGGGATCCTGGGGGCTCTGTTGGGGTCCCGGGGGTCTCTGTTTGTTGTCCCGGGGGGTTCTGTTCGGGTTTTGGGGGGCTCCGTTGTGGTCCTGGGGGGCTCCGTTGGGGTCCTGGGGTCTCTGTTCGGCTCCTGGTTTGCTCTGTTGGGGTCCCGGGGGCTCCGTTGGCGTCCTGGGGGCTCCGTTCGTGTCCTGGGGGCTCCGTTCGTGTCCTGGGGGCTCCGTTCGTGTCCTGGGGGCTCCGTTCGTGTCCTGGGGGCTCCGTTCGTGTCCTGGGGGCTCTGTTGGAGTCCCGCGGGCTCTGTTGGGTTCCTGCCGGGCTTCTGTTGGGGTCTTGCTGGCTCTGTTGGGGTCCTGAAGTCTTTGTTGGGTTCCTGGGGGCTCTGTTTGGATCTTGGGAACTCTGTTGGGGTCCCGGGGGCTCTGTTGAAGTCTCGGGGCTCTGTTGAGGTCCCGGGGTCTTCGCTGGGGTAAAGGGGGTCCCTGTTGGGGTCCTGGGGGCTCTGTTGGGGTCCTGGGGTCTTCGCTGGGGTAATGTGTGCTCTGTTGAGGTCCTGGGGACCCTGTTGTTGTCCTGGGGGCTCTGTTGTTGTCCTGGGGGCTCTGTTGTTGTCCTGGGGGCTCTGTTGGTGTCCTCGGAGCTCTGTGGGGGTCCTGAGGTCTCTGTTGTCGTCCTGGGAGCTCTGTTCGGATTCTGGGAGTTCTGTTGGGGTCCCGCGATCTCTGTAGGGGTCCCTGCGATCTCTGTTGGGGTCCCGCGATCTCTGTTGGGGTCCCGGGGGCTCTGTTGGGTCCCGCGGGCTCTGTTGGGGTCCCGGGAACTTGGTTCGGGTCCTGGGGGCTCTGTTGGGGTCTGAGGGGCTCGTGTTGGGGTCCTGGGGGCTCTGTTGGAGTCCCGGCGGCTTTGCTGGGTCTTGGGGCTTCTGTTGGGGTCCCGGGGGGTCTCTTGCGGTCCCGAAGGATCTGTTTAAGGTCCCGGGGGCTCTGTTGTAAGCCTGGGGGCTCTGTTGGGGTCCCACGGGATCTGTTGGGGTCCCGGGGGGTCTGTTGGATTCCTGGGAGCTCTGTTGGGGTTCCGGGGGCTCTGTTGGGGTTTTGGGGGTCTTCGCTGGGGTCCCGGGGGCTCTGTTGTCGTCCTGGGGGCTCTGTTGTCGTCCCGGGGGCATCTGTTGGGGTCCTGGGGGCTCTGTTGGGGTCCTGGGGGCTCTGTTGGGGTTCTGGGGTCTCTGTTGTTCTCCCGGGGTATCTGTTGGGGTCCCCGGGGGCTCTGTTGGGGTCCCGGGGGCTCTGTGGGGTCCCGGGGGCTCTGTTGGGGTTCTGGGAACTCTGTTGTGGTTATTTTGGCTCTGTTGGGTTCCAGGGGGCTCTGTTGGGGTCCCGGGGGCTCTGTTGGGGTCCCGGGGGCTCTGTTGGGGTCCCGGGGGCTCTGTTGGGTCCCGGGGGCTCTGTTGGGGTCCCGGGGGCTCTGTTGGGGTTTTGGGAACTCTGTTGTGGTTATTTTGGCTCTGTTGTGGTCCAGGGGGCTCTGTTGTGGTCCAGGGGGCTCTGTTGTGGTCCAGGGGGCTCTGTTGTGGTCCTGGAGGTCCTGTTCGTGTCTTGGGGGCTCTGTTGTTTTCCGGGCGCTCTGTTGTTGTCCCGGGGGGGTCTGTTCGGGTTTTGGGGGCTCCGTTGGGGTCCTGGGGGCTCCGTTGGGGTCCTGGGGGCTCTGTTCGGCTCCTGGTTGCTCTGTTGGGGTCCCGGGGGCTCTGTTGGGGTCCCGCAGACTCTGTTGGGGTCCCGGGGGCTCCGCTGGCGTCCTCGGAGCTTGGTTCGGGTCCCGGGGGCTCCGCTGGTGTCCCGGGGGCTCCGCTGGGGTCCCTGCGGGCTCTGTTGTGGTCCTGGGGGGCTCTGTTGGGTTCCTGGGGGCTCTGTTTGGATCTTGGGAACTCTGTTGTGGTCCCTGGGGCTCTGTTGAAGTCCCTGGGGCTCTGTTGAGGTCCCGGGGTCTTCGCTGGGGTAAAGGGGGTCCCTGTTGGGGTCCTGGAAGCTCTGTTGTTTTCCTAAGGGCTCTGTTGGTGTCCTCGGAGCTCTGTGGGGGTCCTGAGGTCTCTGTTGTCGTCCTGGGAGCTCTGTTCGGCTTCTGGGAGTTCTGTTGGGGTCCTGGGGCTCTGTTGGGGTCCCTGGGGCTCTGTTGGGGTCCCGGGGGCTCTGTTGGGGTCCCTGGGGCTCTGTTGTAAGCCTGGGGGCTCTGTCGGGGTCCGGGGGCTCTGTTGGCATCCCGGGGTCTCTGTTGGGGTTTTTGGGGTCCTGACTGGGGTCCCGGGGGCTCTGTTGAAGTCCCGGGGGCTCTGTTGAAGTCCCGGGGGCTCTGTTGATGTCCCGGGGTTTTCTCTGGGGTAAAGGGGGTCCCTGTTGGGGTCCTGGGGTCCCTGTTGGGGTCCTGGGGGCTCTGTTGTTGTCCCGGGGGGTTCTGTTCGGGTTTTGGGGGCTCCGTTGTGGTTCTGGGGGGCTTTGTTGGGGTCCTGGGGGCTCTGTTCGGCTCCTGGTTGCTCTGTTGGGGTCCCGGGGACTCTGTTGGCGTCCTCGGAGCTTGGTTCGGGTCCCGGGGGCCTCCGTTCGTGTCCTGGGGGCTCCGTTCGTGTCCTGGGGCTCCGTTCGTGTCCCGGGGGCTCTGTTGGGGTCCCGCGGGCTCTGTTGGGGTCCCGCGAGCTCTGTTGGGGTCCTGCTGGCTCTGTTGCGGTCTTGCTGGTTCTGTTGGGGTTCTGAAGTCTCTGTTGGGGTCCTGGGGGCTCTGTTTTGGATCTTGGGAACTCTGTTGGGGTCCCGGCTGCTCTGTTGAAGTCCCCGGGGGCTCTGTTGAGGTCCCGGGGTCTTCGCTGGTGTAATGGGGTGCTCTGTTGGGGTCCTGGGGGCTCTGTTGGTGTCACTGGGGGCTCTGTTGGGGACATGGGGGATCTGTTGGGTTCCTGTGGGCTCTGTTGTTGTCCTGTGGGCTCTGTTGTTGTCCTGTGGGCTCTGTTGTTGTCCTGTGGGCTCTGTTGTTGTCCTGGGGGCTCTGTTTGGGTCGCGGGGGCTCTGTTGGGATTCCGGGGGCTCTGTTGGTGTCCTGAAATCTCTGTTCCGGTTCTGGGGTCTCTGTTGGGGTCCCGCGGGCTCTGTTGGGGTCCCGGGAACTTGGTTCGGGTCCTGGAGGCTCTGTTGGGGTCCTGGGGGCTCTGTTGGGGTCCGGGGGCT
This sequence comes from Opisthocomus hoazin, assembly GCF_030867145.1. Classification (NCBI taxonomy): domain Eukaryota; kingdom Metazoa; phylum Chordata; class Aves; order Opisthocomiformes; family Opisthocomidae; genus Opisthocomus; species Opisthocomus hoazin. The sequence continues at coordinate 476,004 of NW_027449006.1, forward strand.
TTGCTGGGGTCTTGGGGTCTCTGTTGGGGTCCGGGGTGTCTCTTGGGGTCCCGAAGGATCTGTTGGGGTCCCGGGGGGTCTCTTGGGGTCCCGAAGGATCTGTTGGGGTCCCGAGGGCTCTGTTGGGGTCCCGGGGGCTCTGTTGGATTCCTGGGAGCTCTGTTGGTGTCCCGGGGTCTCTGTTGGGGTTTTTGGGGTCTTCGCTGTGGTCCCGGGGGCTCTGTTGTCGTCCCAGGGGATCTGTTGGGTCCTGGGGCATCTGTTCAGGTTTTGGGGGCTCTGTTGTTCCCCTGGGGGCTCTGTTGAGGTCCCGGGGACTCTGTTGGGGTTCCGGGGGCCTCTGTGCTGGTTTTTGGTGGGATTTGTTGTTCTCCTGGGGGCTCTGTTGGGGTCCTGGGGGCTCTGTTGGGGTCCTGGGGGCTCTGTTCGAGTTCTGGGGTCTCTGTTGTTCTCCCGGGGGCTCTGTAGGGGTCCCCGGGTATCTGTTGGGGTCCCGGGGGCTCTGTTTGGGTCCCGGGAGCTCTGTTTGGGGTTCTGGGGGCTCTGTTGTGGTTATTTTGGCTCTGCTGTGGTCCCGGGGGCTCTGCTGTGATCCCTGGGGCTCTGCTGTGGTCCCGGGGGCTCTGTTGTGGTCCCCAGGGTCTCTGTTGTGGTCCTGGAGGTCCTGTTCGTGTCCTTGGGGGCTCTGTTGTTGTACCGGGGGCTCTGTTGTTGTCCCGGGGGGGTCTGTTCGGGTTTTGGGGGCTCCGTTGGGGTCCTGGGGGCTCCGTTGGGGGTCCTGGGGGTTCTGTTCGGCTCCTGGTTGCTCTGTTGGGGTCCCGGGGGCTCTGTTGGGATCCCGCAGGCTCTGTTGGGGTCCCGGGGGCTCTGTTGGCGTCCTCGGAGCTTGGTTCGGGTCCGGGGGCTCTGTTGGGGTCCCGGGGGCTCTGTTGGGGTCCCGGGGCTCTGTTTGGGGTCCCGCGGGCTCTGTTTGGGGTCCTGAAGACTCTGTTGGGTTCCTGGGGCCTCTGTTTGGATCTTGGGAACTCTGTTGGGGTCCCGGGGGCTTTGTTGAAGTCCCTGGGGCTCTGTTGAGGTCCCGGGGTCTTCGCTGGGGTAAAGGGGGTCCCTGTTGGGGTCCTGGGGTCTCTGTTGGGGTCCTGGGGCTCTTTTGGGGTCCTGGAGGCTCTGTTGGGGTCCTGGGGGCTCTGTTGGGATCCTGGGGGCTCTGTTGTTGTCCTGGGGCTCTGTTGTTGTCCTGGGGGCTCTGTTGGGGTTTTTGGGGTCCTGGCTGGGGTCCTGGGGTCTCTGTTGGGGGTCCGGGGGCTCTGTTGAGGTCCCGGGGTTTTCTCTGGGTAAAGGGGGTCCCTGTTGGGGTCCTGGGGTCTCTGTTGGGGTCCTGGGGGCTCTTTTGGGGTCCTGGAGGCTCTGTTGGGGTCCTGGGGGCTCTGTTGGGATCCTGGGGGCTCTGTTGGGTCCCGGGGTCTCTGTTGTTGTCCCGGGGGGTTCTGTTCGGGTTTTGGGGGCTCCGTTGTGGTCCTGGGGGCTCCTGTTGGGGTCCTGGGGTCCTCTGTTCGAGCTCCTGGTTTGCTCTGTTGGGGTCCTGGGGGCTCCGTTCGTGTCCTGGGGCTCCGTTCGTGTCCTGGGGGCTCCGTTCGTGTCCTGGGGGCTCCGTTCGTGTCCTGGGGGCTCCGTTCGTGTCCTGGGGGCTCTGTTGGAGTCCCGCGGGCTCTGTTGGGTTCCTGCGGGCTCTGTTGGGGTCTTGCTGGCTCTGTTGGGGGTCCTGAAGTCTTTGTTGGGTTCCTGGGGGCTCTGTTTGGATCTTGGGAACTCTGTTGGGGGTCCCGGGGGCTCTGTTGAAGTCTCGGGGGCTCTGTTGAGGTCCCGGGGTCTTCCGCTGGGGTAAAGGGGGTCCCTGTTGGGGTCCTGGGGGCTCTGTTGGGGTCCTGGGGTCTTCGCTGGGGTAATGTGTGCTCTGTTGAGGTCCTGGGGACCCTGTTGTTGTCCTGGGGGCTCTGTTGTTGTCCTGGGGGCTCTGTTGTTGTCCTGGGGGCTCTGTTGTTGTCCTGGGGGCTCTGTTGGGGTCGCGGGGGCTCTGTTGGGGTCGCGGGGGCTCTGTTTTGGTTCTGGGGGCTCTGTTGGTGTCCTGAAAGCTCTGTTCGGGTTCTGGGGTCTCTGTTGGGGTCCTGCGGGTTCTGTTGGGGTCCTGGGGGCTGCGTGGTGGTCCTGGAGGCCTCTGTTGTTTTTTTGGCAGCTTTATTGTTGTCCTGGGGGCTCTGTTGGGGTCCTGGGGGCTCTGTTGGGGTCCTGGGGGCTCTGTTGGAATCCTGGGGGTTCTGTTGGGATTCTTGGGGTTCTCTTGGAATTCTGGGGTCTCTGTTGGGGTCCCGGGGGCTCTGTTGGGGTCCTGGGGCATCTGTTCGGGTTTTGGAGGCTCTGTTGTTCCCCTGGGGGCTCTGTTGTGGTCCCGGGGGCTCTGTTGTGTGTCCCGGGGGCTCTGTTGTGGTCCCGGGGGGCTCTGTTGTGGTCCTGGGGGCTCTGTTGTTTTCCTGAGGTCTCTGTTGTCGTCCTGGGAGCTCTGTTCGGCTTCTGGGAGTTCTGTTGGTGTCCTGGGGGCTCTGTTGGGTCCTGGGGGCTCTGTTGGGGGTCCTGGGGGCTCTGTTGGGGTCCCGGGGGCTTTGCTGGGGTCTTGGGGCTTCTGTTGGTGTCCCGTGGGCTCTGTTGGGGTCCCGAAGGCTCTGTTGGTGTCCTGGGGGCTCTGTTGTAAGCCTGGGTGCTCTGTTGGGGTCCCGGGGGCTCTGTTGGCATCCCGGGGTCTCTGTTGGGGTCCTCGGGGCTCTGTTGGGGTCCCGGGGTCTCTGTTGGGGTCCCGCAGGCTCTGTTGTGGTCCCGGGGGCTCTGTTGGCGTCCTCGAGCTTAGTTCGGGTCCCAGGGGCTCTGCTGGGTCCCGGGGGCTCCGCTGGGGTCCCGGGGGCTCCGTTCGTGTCTGGGGGATCTGTTGGGGTCCCGCGGGATCTGTTGGGGTCCTGCTGACTCTGTTGGGGTCCTGCTGGCTCTGTTGGGGTCCCGGGGGCTCTGTTGGGGTCCCGGGGCTCTGTTGGGGTCCTGGGGGCTCTGTTGGGGTCCTGGGGGCTCTGTTGGGGGTCCCCGGGGTATCTGTTGGGGTCCCCGGGGTATCTGTTGGGGTCCCGGGGGATCTGTTGAGGTCCCGGGGGCTCTGTTGGGGTTCTGGGGTCTCTGTTGGGGTTCTGGGAACTCTGTGGTTATTTTGGCTCTGTTGGGTTCCTGGGGGCTCTGTTGTGGTCCCGGGGGCTCTGTTGTGGTCCCGGGGGCTCTGTTGTGGTCCTGGAAGTCCTGTTCGTGTCTTGGGGGCTCTGTTGTTGTCCCGGGGGCTCTGTTCGGGTTTTGGGGGCTCCGTTGTTGTCCTGGGGGCTCCGTTGGGGTCCTGGGGGCTCTGTTCGGCTCCTGGTTGCTCTGTTGGGGTCCTGGGGGCTCTGTTGGGGTCCCGCAGGCTCTAATGGGGTCCCGGGGGCTCCGCTGGCGCTCCTCGGAGCTTGGTTCGGGTCCCGGGGGCTCGCTGGTGTCCCGGGGGCTCCGCTGGGGTCCTGCGGGCTATGTTGGGGTCCTGGGGGGCTCTGTTGGGGTCCTGCAGGCTCTGTTGGGGTCCTGAAGTCTCTGTTGGGTTCCTGGGGGCTCTGTTTGGATCTTGGGAACTCTGTTGTGGTCCCGGGGGCTCTGTTGAAGTCCCTGGGGCTCTGTTGAGGTCCCGGGGTCTTCGCTGGGTAAAGGGGGTCCCTGTTGGGGTCCTGGGGGCTCTGTTGTTTTCCTGAGGGCTCTGTTGGTGTCCTCGGAGCTCTGTGGGGGTCCTGAGGTCTCTGTTGTCGTCCTGGGAGCTCTGTTCGGATACTGGGAGTTCTGTTGATGTCCTGGGGGCTCTGTTGGGGTTCCGGGGGCTCTGTTGGGGA
>NW_027449007.1:0-12500 GCF_030867145.1 Opisthocomus hoazin
TGAGCTGGGTTTAGACCGTCGTGAGACAGGTTAGTTTTACCCTACTGATGATGTGTTGTTGCAATAGTAATCCTGCTCAGTACGAGAGGAACCGCAGGTTCAGACCCCTGGTGCGTGCGTTTGGCTGAGGAGCCAATGGTGCGAGGCTACCGTCTGCGGGCTTAGGACTGAACGCCTCTAAGTCCGAATCCCGCCTAGACGTAGCGATACCACAGCGCCGCCGGAGCCTCGGTGGGCTGGCGATAGCCGGTGGGTGGCCCGCCCCGCGCGGGGCGGGGGCCGGTGCGGAGCGCCGCTCGTGGTCGGGACTAGGAGGGGTGGACAGATGGGGCGCCGCCTCTCCCCCGTCGCGTACCGCATGATCGTGGGGTACCCGGCGCTGAATCATTCGTAAACGACCTGATTCTGGGTCAGGGTTTCGTACGTAGCAGAGCAGCTCCCTCGCTGCGATCTATTGAGAATCATCCCTCGACACAAGGCTTCGTCGCTCGCTCGCTCGATCGCTCGATCGGTCTCCCCGCCCGCCGCCGGCGGCGGCGGCGGCGGCCTTCCGCGCGCGGGGCGGTCGGCCGGCGGCGGGAAGGCGCCCGGGGCCGTCCGGCCCGGGGCCTGTCTCGTCCGCGCGGACGGAAGGGAGAGAGAGAGAGACCCAAGAGGGGGGGGCGCGGGCCGGCGCGCGCGGGCGCGCCCCCGGCCTCTCCCCTCCCGCCCACCAAACCCCCCTGAGAACCACGCTCCGCGCGGTGCGGAGCCCCTCCAGGGCAAAAAACAAAGGGGCCGGGCTGCGGTGCGTGTGGCACGCGGCCTGGCCTCAGTGCCACCGGCAGGCACTCGTACCGCCGGCGGGGCCCGCCCGGGCCCCGTCAAACCTACCCCCCTTTCCGCCCGGGGAGGCGGGGGGGGGTGGCCGGAGGGGGGGCGGACGGCGGCCGTCCCCCCATTTTTTTTTCGGTTCTCCGGGGGTAGACCTGGTGGCGGTGGGAGCGGGCGCGCGGCGCTCGCTCCAAGTCCCACCAGGCGGGTAGACCGGGCAGCCGGCCGGCACTTTGTTGCGGCCGCGGGGCGTGCGGGGGTAGACGTCTTAGCCTCCCCCGACCCGGGTAGACCTGGTGGCCGGCCGGGACCCGGGATCGGGGGAGGCGAGGGCGGTCCCGGGTAGACCTGTCCTCCCCGCCGACCCGGTCCCGGGTAGACCTGTCCTCCCCGCCGACCCGGTCCCGGGTAGACCTGTCCTCCCCGCCGACCCGGTCCCGGGTAGACCTGTCCTCGCCGCCGAACCGGTCCCGGGTAGACCGGTCCTCCCCGCCGAACCGGTCCCGGGTAGACCGGTACTCCCCGCCGAACCGGTCCCGGGTAGACCGGTCCTCCCCGCCGACCCGGTCCCGGGTAGACCTGTCCTCCCCGCCGACCCGGTCCCGGGTAGACCGGTCCTCCCCGCCGAACCGGTCCCGGGTAGACCGGTACTCCCCGCCGAACCGGTCCCGGGTAGACCGGTCCTCCCCGCCGACCCGGTCCCGGGTAGACCTGTCCTCCCCGCCGACCCGGTCCCGGGTAGACCGGTCCTCCCCGCCGACCCGGTCCCGGGTAGACCTGTCCTCCCCGCCGAACCGGTCCCGGGTAGACGTGGTGGCCGGCCGGGACTCGGGATCGGGGGCGGGCGCGGTCGGGTAGACCTGTCCTCCCCGCCGACCCGGTCCCGGGTAGACCTGTCCTCCCCGCCGACCCGGTCCCGGGTAGACCTGTCCTCCCCGCCGAACCGGTCCCGGGTAGACCGGTCCTCCCCGCCGAACCGGTCCCGGGTAGACCTGTCCTCCCCGCCGAACCGGTCCCGGGTAGACGTGGTGGCCGGCCGGGACTCGGGATCGGGGGCGGGCGCGGTCGGGTAGACCTGTCCTCCCCGCCGACCCGGTCCCGGGTAGACCTGTCCTCCCCGCTGAACCGGTCCCGGGTAGACGTGGTGGCCGGCCGGGACTCGGGATCGGGGGCGGGCGCGGTCGGGTAGACCTGTCCTCCCCGCCGACCCGGTCCCGGGTAGACCTGTCCTCCCCGCCAAACCGGTCCCGGGTAGACGTGGTGGCCGGCCGGGACGCGGGGCGATGGGGGGGGCGCTGTCGGGTAGACCTGTCCTCCCCGCCGAACCGGTCCCTGGTAGACCTGTCCTCCCCGCCGAACCGGTCCCGGGTAGACGTGGTGGCCGGCCGGGACGCGGGGCGATGGGGGGGGCGCTGTCGGGTAGACCTGTCCTCCCCGCCGAACCGGTCCCGGGTAGACCTGTCCTCCCCGCCGACCCGGTCCCGGGTAGACGTGGTGGCCGGCCGGGACGCGGGGTGGGGGGGGCGCTGTCGTCCAGACCCGTCGGCCAGACCCGTCCCCGTCCCCGTCCCCGTCCCCGTCCCCGTCCCCGTCCCCGTCCCCGTCCCGTTCCCGCCCCCCCCGCCACCCCCTTCCGCGGCACCAACCCCCCCCGCAAGCAACGGGAAGGGGCGCAGCTTTCTATCAGCTCGGCTGAAACGCCCGAAGGCGGGGCGGCGTCTGTGTTTCAAAAGCGGAAAAAAAATAAAAAAGCAACAAAAACCAAAAAATTCCCGCCGCCCCGCCCCCCCCCCCCCCCCACCTCCCCCCGTGCAGGCACCCCTGCAAACGGGCCTCCGGCACGGCAGCCCGGCCGCCGCACCCCCACCCGCAAGCCCCCCCCCACCGCCGCCCCGGCCGAGAGCGCACAAGCAGCCCCTGCCGCCGCCCCCCCCCACCCCCCCCCCGGTGCGGGCACCCCTGCATACGGGCCTCCGGCACGGCCGCTCCGCTGCCCCCCCCCACCCCGCCACCCCCCCACCGCCGCCCCGGCCGAGAGCGCACAAGCAGCCCCTGCCGCCGCCCCCCCCCCCCCCCCCCCCCCGACTCAAACCTCAATCTTCTCGGAAAAGAGGCCCCGTCCCCAGCCTACCTCAGCGCAAGGCTCCCCGCCTGCTCCTCGACCCCGTCTCTCAGTCTCTGTCTCCCCCTTCTGCCGCGGGGAAGCGCCCGCCCCTTGCCGGCGGGTGGGCGGGGCGGGCCGGCTCGGGTTCCGGTTGCTAAGCAGCAGGGTGGCACTCGTTGACCCCGGGCGCCGCTCCGTCTGCCGATGGGCGGGCCGGTGCTGGCTCTCAAGAAATTTTTGTAACTGTTTCCCTGCTCTGCTTTGGTTTTGTTTTTTTTTCTCGCCCACCGTCAGAACCGATGCAGAGTAAGAAAGCCTTCAGCGAGACAGTCCGGCCAAGCTTAGCGCCTTCCACTAGATACGGCGAAGTCTCGGAAACGGGGGGTGGCGAGGGGAATTTCAGGCGCGCGCCGCCTCCCCCCTCCTGCACCACCCCCCCCCGCAAGCGACGGGAAGGGGCGCCGCTTTCCATCAGCTCGGCTGAAACGCCCGAGGACGGGGCGGCGTCTCTGTTTCAAAAGCGGAAAAAGAAATAAAAAAGCAACAAAAACCAAAAAATTCCCGCCGCCCCCCCCAACCCACCCCCGTGCAGGCACCCCTGCATACGGGCCTCCGGCAGGACCGGCCTGCCGCCCCCAGCCACCCCCCCGCAAGCCCCCCCACCGCCGCCCCGGCTGAGAGAGCACAGGCACCCCGCCGCCGCCCCTTCCCACCCCGTGCAGGCACCCCTGCATACGGGCCTCCGGCAGGGCCGGCCTGCCGCCCCCAGCCACCCCCCGCAAGCCCCCCCCACCGCCGCCCCGGCTCAGAGAGCACAGGCAGCCCGCCGCCGGCCCACCCACCCCGTGCAGGCACCCCTGCATACGGGCCTCCGGCAGGGCCGGCCTGCCGACCCCAGCCACCCCCCGCAAGCCCCCCCACCGCCGCCCCGACTGAGACAGCACAGGCAGCCCGCCGCCGGCCCTTCCCACCCCGTGCAGGCACCCCTGCATACGGGCCTCCGGCAGGGCCGGCCTGCCGCCCCCAGCCACCCCCCGCAAGCCCCCCCACCGCCGCCCCGGCTCAGAGAGCACAGGCAGCCCGCCGCCGGCCCACCCACCCCGTGCAGGCACCCCTGCATACGGGCCTCCGGCAGGACCGGCCTGCCGCCCCCAGCCACCCCCCGCAAGCCCCCCCACCGCCGCCCCGGCTGAGAGAGCACAGGCACCCCGCCGCCGGCCCTTCCCACCCCGTGCAGGCACCCCTGCATACGGGCCTCCGGCAGGGCCGGCCTGCCGCCCCCAGCCACCCCCCGCAAGCCCCCCCCACCGCCGCCCCGGCTCAGAGAGCACAGGCAGCCCGCCGCCGGCCCACCCACCCCGTGCAGGCACCCCTGCATACGGGCCTCCGGCAGGGCCGGCCTGCCGACCCCAGCCACCCCCCGCAAGCCCCCCCACCGCCGCCCCGACTGAGAGAGCACAGGCAGCCCGCCGCCGGCCCTTCCCACCCCGTGCAGGCACCCCTGCATACGGGCCTCCGGCAGGGCCGGCCTGCCGACCCCAGCCACCCCCCGCAACCCCCCCCACCGCCGCCCCGGCTGAGAGAGCACAGGCAGCCCGCCGCCGGCCCTTCCCACCCCGTGCAGGCACCCCTGCATACGGGCCTCCGGCACGGCCGGCCTGCCGCCCCCAGCCACCCCCCGCAAGCCCCCCCCACCGCCGCCCCGACTCAGAGAGCACAGGCAGCCCGCCGCAGGCCCACCCACCCCGTGCAGGCACCCCTGCATACGGGCCTCCGGCAGGGCCGGCCTGCCGACCCCAGCCACCCCCCGCAAGCCCCCCCACCGCCGCCCCGACTGAGACAGCACAGGCAGCCCGCCGCCGGCCCTTCCCACCCCGTGCAGGCACCCCTGCATACGGGCCTCTGGCAGGACCGGCCTGCCGACCCCAGCCACCCCCCGCAAGCCCCCCCACCGCCGCCCCGGCTGAGAGAGCACAGGCAGCCCGCCGCCGGCCCTTCCCACCCCGTGCAGGCACCCCTGCATACGGGCCTCCGGCAGAGCCGGCCTGCCGCCCCCAGCCACCCCCCGCAAGCCCCCCCACCGCCGCCCCGGCTCAGAGAGCACAGGAACCCCGCCGCCGCCCCTTCCCACCCCGTGCAGGCACCCCTGCATACGGGCCTCCGGCAGGGCCGGCCTGCCGCCCCCAGCCACCCCCCGCAAGCCCCCCCACCGCCGCCCCGGCTCAGAGAGCACAGGAACCCCGCCGCCGCCCCTTCCCACCCCGTGCAGGCACCCCTGCATACGGGCCTCCGGCAGGGCCGGCCTGCCGCCCCCAGCCACCCCCCGCAAGCCCCCCCACCGCCGCCCCGGCTCAGAGAGCACAGGCAGCCCGCCGCCGGCCCACCCACCCTGTGCAGGCACCCCTGCATACGGGCCTCCGGCAGGACCGGCCTGCCGCCCCCAGCCACCCCCCGCAAGCCCCCCCACCGCCGCCCCGGCTGAGAGAGCACAGGCAACCCGCCGCCGCCCCTTCCCACCCCGTGCAGGCACCCCTGCATACGGGCCTCCGGCAGGGCCGGCCTGCCGCCCCCAGCCACCCCCCGCAAGCCCCCCCACCGCCGCCCCGGCTGAGAGAGCACAGGCAGCCCGCCGCCGGCCCACCCACCCCGTGCAGGCACCCCTGCATACGGGCCTCCGGCAGGACCGGCCTGCCGCCCCAAGCCACCCCCCGCAAGCCCCCCCACCGCCGCCCCGGCTGAGAGAGCACAGGCACCCCGCCGCCGCCCCTTCCCACCCCGTGCAGGCACCCCTGCATACGGGCCTCCGGCAGGGCCGGCCTGCCGCCCCCAGCCACCCCCCGCAAGCCCCCCCCACCGCCGCCCCGGCTCAGAGAGCACAGGCAGCCCGCCGCAGGCCCACCCACCCCGTGCAGGCACCCCTGCATACGGGCCTCCGGCAGGGCCGGCCTGCCGACCCCAGCCACCCCCCGCAAGCCCCCCCACCGCCGCCCCGGCTGAGAGAGCACAGGCAGCCCGCCGCCGGCCCTTCCCACCCCGTGCAGGCACCCCTGCATACGGGCCTCCGGCAGGGCCGGCCTGCCGACCCCAGCCACCCCCCGCAACCCCCCCCACCGCCGCCCCGGCTGAGAGAGCACAGGAAGCCCGCCGCCGGCCCTTCCCACCCCGTGCAGGCACCCCTGCATACGGGCCTCCGGCAGGGCCGGCCTGCCGCCCCCAGCCACCCGCCACAGGCCCCCCCACCGCCGCCCCGGCTGAGAGAGCACAGGCAGCCCGCCGCCGGCCCTTCCCACCCCGTGCAGGCACCCCTGCATACGGGCCTCCGGCAGGGCCGGCCTGCCGCCCCCAGCCACCCCCCGCAAGCCCCCCCCACCGCCGCCCCGGCTCAGAGAGCACAGGCAGCCCGCCGCCGGCCCACCCACCCCGTGCAGGCACCCCTGCATACGGGCCTCCGGCAGGGCCGGCCTGCCGACCCCAGCCACCCCCCGCAAGCCCCCCCACCGCCGCCCCGACTGAGACAGCACAGGCAGCCCGCCGCCGGCCCTTCCCACCCCGTGCAGGCACCCCTGCATACGGGCCTCCGGCAGGGCCGGCCTGCCGCCCCCAGCCACCCCCCGCAAGCCCCCCCCACCGCCGCCCCGGCTCAGAGAGCACAGGCAGCCCGCCGCAGGCCCACCCACCCCGTGCAGGCACCCCTGCATACGGGCCTCCGGCAGGGCCGGCCTGCCGACCCCAGCCACCCCCCGCAACCCCCCCCACCGCCGCCCCGACTGAGACAGCACAGGCAGCCCGCCGCCGGCCCTTCCCACCCCGTGCAGGCACCCCTGCATACGGGCCTCCGGCAGGGCCGGCCTGCCGACCCCAGCCACCCCCCGCAAGCCCCCCCCACCGCCGCCCCGGCTCAGAGAGCACAGGCAGCCCGCCGCAGGCCCACCCACCCCGTGCAGGCACCCCTGCATACGGGCCTCCGGCAGGGCCGGCCTGCCGACCCCAGCCACCCCCCGCAACCCCCCCCACCGCCGCCCCGACTGAGACAGCACAGGCAGCCCGCCGCCGGCCCTTCCCACCCCGTGCAGGCACCCCTGCATACGGGCCTCCGGCAGGGCCGGCCTGCCGCCCCCAGCCACCCCCCGCAAGCCCCCCCACCGCCGCCCCGGCTGAGAGAGCACAGGCAACCCGCCGCCGCCCCTTCCCACCCCGTGCAGGCACCCCTGCATACGGGCCTCCGGCAGGGCCGGCCTGCCGCCCCCAGCCACCCCCCGCAAGCCCCCCCCACCGCCGCCCCGGCTCAGAGAGCACAGGCAGCCCGCCGCAGGCCCACCCACCCCGTGCAGGCACCCCTGCATACGGGCCTCCGGCAGGGCCGGCCTGCCGACCCCAGCCACCCCCCGCAACCCCCCCCACCGCCGCCCCGGCTGAGAGAGCACAGGCAGCCCGCCGCCGGCCCTTCCCACCCCGTGCAGGCACCCCTGCATACGGGCCTCCGGCAGGGCCGGCCTGCCGACCCCAGCCACCCCCCGCAACCCCCCCCACCGCCGCCCCGGCTGAGAGAGCACAGGCAGCCCGCCGCCGGCCCTTCCCACCCCGTGCAGGCACCCCTGCATACGGGCCTCCGGCAGGGCCGGCCTGCCGCCCCCAGCCACCCGCCACAGGCCCCCCCACCGCCGCCCCGGCTGAGAGAGCACAGGCAGCCCGCCGCCGGCCCTTCCCACCCCGTGCAGGCACCCCTGCATACGGGCCTCCGGCAGGGCCGGCCTGCCGCCCCCAGCCACCCCCCGCAAGCCCCCCCACCGCCGCCCCGGCTCAGAGAGCACAGGCACCCCGCCGCCGCCCCTTCCCACCCCGTGCAGGCACCCCTGCATACGGGCCTCCGGCAGGGCCGGCCTGCCGCCCCCAGCCACCCCCCGCAAGCCCCCCCCACCGCCGCCCCGGCTCAGAGAGCACAGGCAGCCCGCCGCAGGCCCACCCACCCCGTGCAGGCACCCCTGCATACGGGCCTCCGGCAGGGCGGGCCTGCCGACCCCAGCCACCCCCCGCAAGCCCCCCCACCGCCGCCCCGACTGAAACAGCACAGGCAGCCCGCCGCCGGCCCTTCCCACCCCGTGCAGGCACCCCTGCATACGGGCCTCCGGCAGGGCCGGCCTGCCGCCCCCAGCCACCCGCCACAGGCCCCCCCACCGCCGCCCCGGCTGAGAGAGCACAGGCAGCCCGCCGCCGCCCCTTCCCACCCCGTGCAGGCACCCCTGCATACGGGCCTCCGGCAGGGCCGGCCTGCCGACCCCAGCCACCCCCCGCAAGCCCCCCCACCGCCGCCCCGGCTGAGAGAGCACAGGCAGCCCGCCGCCGGCCCACCCACCCTGTGCAGGCACCCCTGCATACGGGCCTCCGGCAGGACCGGCCTGCCGCCCCAAGCCACCCCCCGCAAGCCCCCCCACCGCCGCCCCGGCTGAGAGAGCACAGGCAGCCCGCCGCCGCCCCTTCCCACCCCGTGCAGGCACCCCTGCATACGGGCCTCCAGCACGGGCGACCCGCTCTGTCCGCAGGGAGGACAGGTCTACCCCTTCTGCCGGCAGGGAGGCCAGGTCTACCCGTTCTGCCGGCAGGGAGGCCAGGTCTACCCGTTTTACCTGCAGGGAGACCAGGTCTACCCGTTCTGCCGGCAGGGAGGCCAGGTCTACCCGTTTTACCGGCAGGGATGCCAGGTCTACCCGTTCTGGCGGCAGGGAGGCCAGGTCTACCTGTTTTACCGGCAGGGATGCCAGGTCTACCCGTTCTAGCGGCAGGGAGACCAGGTCTACCCGTATTGCCGGCAGGGATGCCAGGTCTACCCGTTTTTCCGGCAGGGATGCCAGGTCTACCCATTTACCGGCAGGGATGCCAGGTCTACCCGTTTTGCCGGCAGGGATGCCAGGTCTACCCGTTCTGGCGGCAGGGAGAACAGGTCTACCCGTTTTACCTGCAGGGAGAACAGGTCTACCCGTTTTGCCGGCAGGGATGCCAGGTCTACCCGTTTTACCTGCAGGGATGCCAGGTCTACCCGTTTTACCGGCAGGGAGGCCAGGTCTACCCATGTTGCCGGCAGGGAGGCCAGGTCTACCCGTTCTAGCGGCAGGGAGACCAGGTCTACCCATTTACCGGCAGGGAGACCAGGTCTACCCGTTTTGCCGGCAGGGATGCCAGGTCTACCCGTTTTGCCGGCAGGGAGAACAGGTCTACCCGTTTTACCTGCAGGGAGGCCATGTCTACCCGTTTTACCGGCAGGGAGACCAGGTCTACCCGTTTTGCCGGCAGGGATGCCAGGTCTACCCGTTCTGGCGGCAGGGAGACCAGGTCTACCCGTTCTGCCGGCAGGGATACCAGGTCTACCCGTTTTACCTGCACGGAGACCAGGTCTACCCATTTTACCGGCAGGGAGGCCAGGTCTACCCGTTCTGGCGGCAGGGAGAACAGGTCTACCCTTTTTGCCGGCAGGGAGACCAGGTCTACCCGTTTTACCGGCAGGGATGCCAGGTCTACCCGTTTTGCCGGCAGGGATAACAGGTCTACCCGTTTTACCTGCAGGGAGACCAGGTCTACCCGTTTTACCGGCAGGGAGACCAGGTCTACCCGTTTTGCCGGCAGGGATGCCAGGTCTACCCGTTCTGGCGGCAGGGAGGCCAGGTCTACCCGTTCTGCCGGCAGGGAGGCCAGGTCTACCCGTTTTGCCGGCAGGGAGAACAGGTCTACCCGTTTTACCGGCAGGGAGACCAGGTCTACCCGTTTTGCCGGCAGGGATGCCAGGTCTACCCGTTCTGGCGGCAGGGAGGCCAGGTCTACCCGTTCTGCCGGCAGGGAGGCCAGGTCTACCCGTTTTACCTGCAGGGAGGCCAGGTCTACCCGTTTTGGCGGCAGGGAGACCAGGTCTACCCGTTTTGCCGGCAGGGATGCCAGGTCTACCCGCTTCCGGCAGGGATGCCAGGTCTACCCGGTTCCAGGCAGGGAGGCCTCGTCTACCCGTTCTGCCGGCAGGGAGGCCAGGTCTACCCGTTTTGCCGGCAGGGATGCCAGGTCTACCCGCTTCCGGCAGGGATGCCAGGTCTACCCGGTTCCAGGCAGGGAGGCCTCGTCTACCCGTTCTGCCGGCAGGGAGGCCAGGTCTACCCGTTTTACCGGCAGGGATGCCAGGTCTACCCGCTTCCGGCAGGGATGCCAGGTCTACCCGGTTCCAGGCAGGGAGGCCTCGTCTACCCGTTCTGCCGGCAGGGAGGCCAGGTCTACCCGTTTTACCGTCCGCCGGGTCCGGTGTGCCCGATGTGGCCGCCGGAGCTGCCGGCGGAAAGGGATGCCTCGTCTACCTCGCTCCGGCGGGACTTTGGCTCCACCGCGGTTCTGGCAGGTAGACGTCTTGCCCGGTTCTTCTTCGGAGCTGCCGAAGGGGTCGCTGCTTTGCGCTGCCTCCAGTTACGTCATGGTAAGAGTCGGCGGCGCTCGCGCGCCTCCCCGCTGGGGGAAGACGGTTCTCTTCGAGCCCGCCGGGGCCGGGGACCTCGCTGTCCGTATACTAGGGCAGAGGGCTGGCGCTCGCGGACCAGCGCCATCGAACCGCTGCAGCTACTCGCGGTTCAGCCGGCAGACTCGGGCGTTGCACGGCGGCTGTGGCCGTGGCCGTTCTGCCTCCTACCTATCGCGCACGGCGCTTCCGACTGCCAGAAGCCGCGCGAAGCCGCTGCTTGCCCGCAGGCTCCGGTGGCCGTTGCCGACTGGAGCGAGGGCTCCAAGAGGGGTTTCTCCAGGGCCGGGCCGAGACCGGCGGCGGTCGCCGGCACTCGAACGCTTGTCACCCGCGGCTCAGCCGGCAGACTCGGGCGTTGCCCGGCGGCCCTGGCCGTGGCCGTTCTGCCTCCTACCTATCGCGCACGGCGCTTCCGACTGCCAGAAGCCGCGCGAAGCCGCTGCTTGCCCGCAGGCTCCGGTGGCCGTTGCCGACTGGAGCGAGGGCTCCAAGAGGGGTTTCTCCAGGGCCGGGCCGAGACCGGCGGCGGTCGCCGGCACTCGAACGCTTGTCAGCCGCGGCTCAGCGGGCAGACTCGGGCGTTGCCCGGCGGCCCTGGCCGTGGCCGTTCTGCCTCCTACCTATCGCGCACGGCGCTTCCGACTGCCAGAAGCCGCGCGAAGCCGCTGCTTGCCCGCAGGCTCCGGTGGCCGTTGCCGACTGGAGCGAGGGCTCCAAGAGGGGTTTCTCCAGGGCCGGGCCGAGACCGGCGGCGGTCGCCGGCACTCGAACGCTTGTCACCCGCGGCTCAGCCGGCAGACTCGGGCGTTGCCCGGCGGCCCTGGCCGTGGCCGTTCTGCCTCCTACCTATCGCGCACGGCGCTTCCGACTGCCAGAAGCCGCGCGAAGCCGCTGCTTGCCCGCAGGCTCCGGTGGCCGTTGCCGACTGGAGCGAGGGCTCCAAGAGGGGTTTCTCCAGGGCCGGGCCGAGACCGGCGGCGGTCGCCGGCACTCGAACGCTTGTCACCCGCGGCTCAGCCGGCAGACTCGGGCGTTGCCCGGCGGCCCTGGCCGTGGCCGTTCTGCCTCCTACCTATCGCGCACGGCGCTTCCGACTGCCAGAAGCCGCGCGAAGCCGCTGCTTGCCCGCAGGCTCCGGTGGCCGTTGCCGACTGGAGCGAGGGCTCCAAGAGGGGTTTCTCCAGGGCCGGGCCGAGACCGGCGGCGGTCGCCGGCACTCGAACGCTTGTCACCCGCGGCTCAGCCGGCAGACTCGGGCGTTGCCCGGCGACCCTGGCCGTGGCCGTTCTGCCTCCTACCTATCGCGCACGGCGCTTCCGACTGCCAGAAGCCGCGCGAAGCCGCTGCTTGCCCGCAGGCTCCGGTGGCCGTTGCCGACTGGAGCGAGGGCTCCAAGAGGGGTTTCTCCAGGGCCGGGCCGAGACGGGCGGCGGTCTCCGGCACTCGAACGCTTGTAGGGCCGGGGTTTGGGAGTGGAGCCTGCCGTGGCTCCCCCCCCCTCCCCACGCCCGTTAACAGCAGCCATCCGCGGGCACGTTGCAGAGAAGCCTCTACGGCAGTCCGGCTCTGCCGGTGGCCAAGCCGCGTTGGGCTTCTGCTGTCGACGCTGCCCGCTCGCTCGCTCGCACGCAGGGCCCCGCGCCTGTGCTGCCCAGCCCTGCCCGAGGTTCGGGGTTCGGGGGCCGGCGCGTGCGGCCGTCGCTGTCCCAGGAACCGTGGCCGTGGGGCCTCCGCTTCTCCTCCGTTCCCCTTCCCTTTCCTGATCGATGAGGCTTTTCGGGTGGCGTCGGAGAGGGCCCCCGGCGGGCCGGGTCTTCCATACTCCCCGTCATAGGGAGCCACGGCGGGGCTCCGGTGTTCGGGCCGGGCGGTCTCCTTTCCAATGTCGCTTCCCGTCTCGTGCGAGGTGTTGTCCCCTTCCCTCCGAGCGGCGCGGACCGTGACGAGCAAAGAGACGGCGGTGGTGGAAGCGGCGGGGCGCGTGCCTCCCCGTGTCACCCCGCACCCCCCCCCATCCCGCTACCTGCTCGGTTGGGGTTCCTCGGGCTTCTTTACCGAACCGGGCTGTGTGACGGCCGCGCGGCCCCGCGAGCC
>NW_027449007.1:22500-25000 GCF_030867145.1 Opisthocomus hoazin
TAGGGAAAATGTCGGGGCTTATTGAACATCTAAAGAGAGTCCATGGTAAGAAAAAAGCGTTGTTTCAGTGTGCTAAGTGTGGCAAGACTAACGTTAAACATCATAGTATTGCCTGCCATTATCCGAAATGTAAGGGGGTTGAAACATCTCCCCCTGTCGGGGGCTGGGCCTGTGAGGAATGTGGGCGAACGTTTGAGACGAAAATTGGCTTGGGACAACATAAGCGCTCTGCGCACCCAGCCGTTAGGAATATCGAGCGGATTGCCGCCTCCCGCCCGAAGGAGTGCTCAGCCAGAGGGGTACATCGGCAGTGTTGGACTGAGGAGGAGGTGGAGTTGTTACGGAGGTTGGATAAACAGTACGAGGGAAGTAAGAACATCAACAAATTGATTGCTGAGCATATTCCATCTAAATCAGCTAAACAAATAAGTGACAAAAGAAGGGGGCTTCATAAGAGCCCTGTAAAGAGAAGGGAAAAAGATCAGGAAAAGCAGAAATATCTTGAGAGTGAAGGGTTACATCTGCCGGGCATTGAATCACGGGTGGTTGGGGGACTAAGGTCCCATTATCGAAAGGTCATTTCAGATTGGGTAACATCTGATAAATTGACCGTTCTTCGGGGAATGTTTGAGGAAGTGATTGAAGGTGAGAAAGATCTATCGACCTTGGTCGATGAGGCGACCCAAGACCGCTGTGCATGTCTGTTCTTTAAGTCCCACGAGTTGAAAGCGGTCCAAGGTGGAAGGCCCAAAGTAACCCGGAGGGTTCCCTCTTCTGAACCACCGAAGGTGTGGATGAAGAAGAGGGCCAAAAAGCGAGGGCATTTTCTGAGGTTCCAACGGTTGTTTTACCTCGATCGAGGGAAACTTGCCGGGATTATCTTGGATAATGTGGAATCCTTGCGATGCGGCATCCCGCTCGATGAGGTACACGCGGTGTTCAAGTCGAGATGGGAGATGTCAGGAACATTCAAGGGCTTGGGGGCCTTTGTCACTGAGGGACAGGCAGACAACTCCGCATTCCAAGCCATGATTACGGCAAAAGAGATCTCTAAAAACATCAATGAGATGAATAAGAACGCGGCGCCAGGTCCTGATGGGCTTAGTTTGCGGGATCTCATTAAAACTGATCCCCACTATACCCAGCTGATGGAATTGTTCAATCTCTGGTTGGCCACAGGGGTTATACCGGACGTGGTGAAAGAATGCCGGACGGTATTAATATCTAAATCGGCCTTGCCCGAGCGCCAAAAAGACATCAATAATTGGCGCCCAATTACCATCGGATCGATTATCTTGAGATTATTCTCAAGGATCCTAACTGTAAGGCTATCTAAGGCATGCCCTATTAACACACGACAGAGGGGCTTTATTAAGTCATCAGGGTGCGCGGAGAATCTAAAATTGTTACAACTTTTGATTCGAAGCGCGAAACGGGAACATCGCCCCCTGGGGGTGGTCTTTGTGGATTTAGCCAAAGCCTTTGACACGGTGAGCCATGAGCACATCATCATGGCCCTCAGGCAAAAGGGAGTGGACGATCATATTGTCTCCCTGATTACCAACATGTACCTGAATGTTAATACTCGCATTCACCTGAAAAATGATCAATCGGACCCCGTTAGAATATGCATCGGGGTCAAGCAAGGTGATCCAATGTCTCCTATTTTATTTAATTTATCGATTGATCCTCTGCTGTGTAAGCTTGAGTCTGAAGGGAGTGGGTTCCAGCACTACGCGAAAAAGGTAACATCTATGGCTTTCGCGGATGATTTGGTACTGCTGAGTGGGTCATGGGAAGGGATGAAGGATAACATCACGATACTAGAGGCCTTTTGTGAACTTACAGGCCTCAAAACACAGGGGGAAAAGTGCCATGGCTTTTTCATCCAGCCAACAAAAGACTCATATACGATCAATGACTGTCCACACTGGACAATTAACGGCACCCCCATTAATATGATTGAACCAGGTAGCTCTGAGAAATATCTAGGGGTTAGAGTCGACCCATGGATCGGAATATCAAAACCGGAGCTACTGGAGAAACTGCAGGGATGGTTACACCAAATCCACAGTTCTCCACTTAAACCTATGCAGAAAGTTGACATCTTGAAAGGGTACATGCTCCCACGATTATTCTATCTGGCAGACCAAACCGATGTGAAAGCCACGTATCTCGAAACCCTTGACTTAGCAATACGATCAGCTGTCAAGGAGTGGCTACATTTACCATCTAGCACATGTGACGCCCTCCTGTATTCCAGCACTAAGGATGGCGGACTGGGTATTACCAGGCTTCTGGGACTTATCCCAAGTGTTCAGGTCCGAAGGCTGCATCGTATCGCACAGTCTTCTGACGAAATAACAAGAGAGGTGGCCCGAAATGAGGGAATAGAAAAGGAATTTCAAAAACTATGGGTAACAGCTGGTGGAGATAAGAACAAAATACCATCTATTTGGGACCCAAAAACTGTTATGGTGATATCCAAGGAGTTGGGCGG
>NW_027449007.1:30000-35000 GCF_030867145.1 Opisthocomus hoazin
ACCTGTCCTCCCCGCCGAACCGGTCCCGGGTAGACCTGTCCTCCCCGCCGACCCGGTCCCGGGTAGACGTGGTGGCCGGCCGGGACGCGGGGTCGGGGGGGCGCTGTCGTCCAGACCCGTCGGCCAGACCCGTCCCCGTCCCCGTCCCCGTCCCCGTCCCCGTCCCCGTCCCCGTCCCCGTCCCGTTCCCGCCCCCCCTGCCACCCCCTTCCGCGGCACCAACCCCCCCCGCAAGCAACGGGAAGGGGCGCAGCTTTCTATCAGCTCGGCTGAAACGCCCGAAGGCGGGGCGGCGTCTGTGTTTCAAAAGCGGAAAAAAAATAAAAAAGCAACAAAAACCAAAAAATTCCCGCCGCCCCGCCCCCCCCCCCCCCCCACCTCCCCCCGTGCAGGCACCCCTGCAAACGGGCCTCCGGCACGGCAGCCCGGCCGCCGCACCCCCACCCGCAAGCCCCCCCACCGCCGCCCCGGCTGAGAGAGCACAGGCAGCCCGCCGCCGGCCCTTCCCACCCCGTGCAGGCACCCCTGCATACGGGCCTCCGGCAGGGCCGGCCTGCCGCCCCCAGCCACCCCCCGCAAGCCCCCCCACCGCCGCCCCGGCTGAGAGAGCACAGGCAGCCCGCCGCCGGCCCTTCCCACCCCGTGCAGGCACCCCTGCATACGGGCCTCCGGCAGGGCCGGCCTGCCGCCCCCAGCCACCCCCCGCAAGCCCCCCCACCGCCGCCCCGGCTGAGAGAGCACAGGCAGCCCGCCGCCGCCCCTTCCCACCCCGTGCAGGCACCCCTGCATACGGGCCTCCGGCAGGGCCGGCCTGCCGCCCCCAGCCACCCCCCACAACCCCCCCACCGCCGCCCCGGCTGAGACAGCAAAGGCACCCCGCCGCCGCCCCTTCCCACCCCGTGCAGGCACCCCTGCATACGGGCCTCCGGCAGGGCCGGCCTGCCGCCCCCAGCCACCCCCCACAAGCCCCCCCACCGCCGCCCCGGCTGAGACAGCACAGGCAGCCCGCCGCCGCCCCTTCCCACCCCGTGCAGGCACCCCTGCATACGGGCCTCCGGCACGGCCGGCCTGCCGCCCCCAGCCACCCCCCACAAGCCCCCCCACCGCCGCCCCGGCTGAGAGAGCACAGGCACCCCGCCGCCGCCCCTTCCCACCCCGTGCAGGCACCCCTGCATACGGGCCTCCGGCAGGGCCGGCCTGCCGACCCCAGCCACCCCCCGCAAGCCCCCCCACCGCCGCCCCGGCTGAGAGAGCACAGGCAGCCCGCCGCCGGCCCTTCCCACCCCGTGCAGGCACCCCTGCATACGGGCCTCCAGCACGGGCGACCCGCTCTGTCCGCAGGGAGGACAGGTCTACCCCTTCTGCCGGCAGGGAGGCCAGGTCTACCCCTTCTGCCGGCAGGGAGGCCAGGTCTACCCGTTTTACCTGCAGGGAGGCCAGGTCTACCCGTTCTGGCGGCAGGGAGACCAGGTCTACCCGCTCTGCCGGCAGGGATGCCAGGTCTACCCGTTTTACCGGCAGGGATGCCAGGTCTACCCATTTTCCGGCAGGGATGCCCGGTCTACCCGTTCTGGCTGCAGGGAGACCAGGTCTACCCGTTTTTCCTGCAGGGAGACCAGGTCTACCCGTTCTGCCGGCAGGGAGGCCAGGTCTACCCGTTTTACCGGCAGGGAGGCCAGGTCTACCCGTATTGCCGGCAGGGAGGCCAGGTCTACCCGTTTTACCGGCAGGGATGCCAGGTCTACCCGTTCTAGCGGCAGGGAGACCAGGTCTACCCGTATTGCCGGCAGGGATGCCAGGTCTACCCGTTTTACCGGCAGGGATGCCAGGTCTACCCATTTACCGGCAGGGATGCCAGGTCTACCCGTTCTGGCTGCAGGGAGGCCAGGTCTACCCATATTGCCGGCAGGGAGACCAGGTCTACCCGTTCTGGCGGCAGGGAGAACAGGTCTACCCTTTTTGCCGGCAGGGAGACCAGGTCTACCCGTTTTGCCGGCAGGGAGACCAGGTCTACCCGTTCTGGCTGCAGGGAGACCAGGTCTACCCGTTTTGCCGGCAGGGATAACAGGTCTACCCGATTTACCTGCAGGGAGACCAGGTCTACCCATTTACCGGCAGGGAGACCAGGTCTATCCGTTTTGCCGGCAGGGATGCCAGGTCTACCCGTTCTGGCGGCAGGGAGAACAGGTCTACCCGTTTTACCTGCAGGGAGAACAGGTCTACCCGTTTTACCGGCAGGGAGACCAGGTCTACCCGTTTTGCCGGCAGGGATGCCAGGTCTACCCGTTTTACCTGCAGGGATGCCAGGTCTACCCGTTTTACCGGCAGGGAGGCCAGGTCTACCCGTTCTGCCGGCAGGGAGGCCAGGTCTACCCGTTCTAGCGGTAGGGAGACCAGGTCTACCCATTTACCGGCAGGGAGACCAGGTCTACCCGTTTTGCCGGCAGGGATGCCAGGTCTACCCGTTTTGCCGGCAGGGATAACAGGTCTACCCGTTTTACCTGCAGGGAGGCCAGGTCTACCCGTTTTACCGGCAGGGAGACCAGGTCTACCCGTTTTGCCGGCAGGGATGCCAGGTCTACCCGTTCTGGCGGCAGGGAGACCAGGTCTACCCGTTCTGCCGGCAGGGATGCCAGGTCTACCCGTTTTACCTGCACGGAGACCAGGTCTACCCGTTTTACCGGCAGGGAGGCCAGGTCTACCCGTTCTGGCGGCAGGGAGAACAGGTCTACCCTTTTTGCCGGCAGGGAGACCAGGTCTACCCGTTTTACCGGCAGGGATGCCAGGTCTACCCGTTCTGGCTGCAGGGAGACCAGGTCTACCCGTTTTGCCGGCAGGGATAACAGGTCTACCCGTTTTACCTGCAGGGAGACCAGGTCTACCCGTTTTACCGGCAGGGAGACCAGGTCTACCCGTTTTGCCGGCAGGGATGCCAGGTCTACCCGTTCTGCCGGCAGGGAGGCCAGGTCTACCCGTTTTACCGGCAGGGAGGCCAGGTCTACCCGTTTTACCTGCAGGGAGAACAGGTCTACCCGTTTTACCGGCAGGGAGACCAGGTCTACCCGTTTTGCCGGCAGGGATGCCAGGTCTACCCGTTGTGGCGGCAGGGAGGCCAGGTCTACCCGTTCTGCCGGCAGGGAGGCCAGGTCTACCCGTTTTACCTGCAGGGAGGCCAGGTCTACCCGTTTTGGCGGCAGGGAGACCAGGTCTACCCGTTTTGCCGGCAGGGATGCCAGGTCTACCCGCTTCCGGCAGGGATGCCAGGTCTACCCGGTTCCAGGCAGGGAGGCCTCGTCTACCCGTTCTGCCGGCAGGGAGGCCAGGTCTACCCGTTTTACCGGCAGGGATGCCAGGTCTACCCGCTTCCGGCAGGGATGCCAGGTCTACCCGGTTCCAGGCAGGGAGGCCTCGTCTACCCGTTCTGCCGGCAGGGAGGCCAGGTCTACCCGTTTTACCGTCCGCCGGGTCCGGTGTGCCCGATGTGGCCGCCGGAGCTGCCGGCGGAAAGGGATGCCTCGTCTACCTCGCTCCGGCGGGACTTTGGCTCCACCGCGGTTCTGGCAGGTAGACGTCTTGCCCGGTTCTTCTTCGGAGCTGCCGAAGGGGTCGCTGCTTTGCGCTGCCTCCAGTTACGTCATGGTAAGAGTCGGCGGCGCTCGCGCGCCTCCCCGCTGGGGGAAGACGGTTCTCTTCGAGCCCGCCGGGGCCGGGGACCTCGCTGTCCGTATACTAGGGCAGAGGGCTGGCGCTCGCGGACCAGCGCCATCGAACCGCTGCAGCTACTCGCGGTTCAGCCGGCAGACTCGGGCGTTGCACGGCGGCTGTGGCCGTGGCCGTTCTGCCTCCTACCTATCGCGCACGGCGCTTCCGACTGCCAGAAGCCGCGCGAAGCCGCTGCTTGCCCGCAGGCTCCGGTGGCCGTTGCCGACTGGAGCGAGGGCTCCAAGAGGGGTTTCTCCAGGGCCGGGCCGAGACGGGCGGCGGTCGCCGGCACTCGAACGCTTGTCACCCGCGGCTCAGCCGGCAGACTCGGGCGTTGCCCGGCGGCCCTGGCCGTGGCCGTTCTGCCTCCTACCTATCGCGCACGGCGCTTCCGACTGCCAGAAGCCGCGCGAAGCCGCTGCTTGCCCGCAGGCTCCGGTGGCCGTTGCCGACTGGAGCGAGGGCTCCAAGAGGGGTTTCTCCAGGGCCGGGCCGAGACCGGCGGCGGTCGCCGGCACTCGAACGCTTGTCACCCGCGGCTCAGCCGGCAGACTCGGGCGTTGCCCGGCGGCCCTGGCTGTGGCCGTTCTGCCTCCTACCTATCGCGCACGGCGCTTCCGACTGCCAGAAGCCGCGCGAAGCCGCTGCTTGCCCGCAGGCTCCGGTGGCCGTTGCCGACTGGAGCGAGGGCTCCAAGAGGGGTTTCTCCAGGGCCGGGCCGAGACGGGCGGCGGTCGCCGGCACTCGAACGCTTGTCACCCGCGGCTCAGCCGGCAGACTCGGGCGTTGCCCGGCGGCCCTGGCCGTGGCCGTTCTGCCTCCTACCTATCGCGCACGGCGCTTCCGACTGCCAGAAGCCGCGCGAAGCCGCTGCTTGCCCGCAGGCTCCGGTGGCCGTTGCCGACTGGAGCGAAGGCTCCAAGAGGGGTTTCTCCAGGGCCGGGCCGAGACCGGCGGCGGTCGCCGGCACTCGAACGCTTGTCACCCGCGGCTCAGCCGGCGGACTCGGGCGTTGCCCGGCGGCCCTGGCCGTGGCCGTTCTGCCTCCTATCTATCGCTCACGGCGCTTCCGACTGCCAGAAGCCGCGCGAAGCCGCTGCTTGCCCGCAGGCTCCGGTGGCCGTTGCCGACTGGAGCGAGGGCTCCAAGAGGGGTTTCTCCAGGGCCGGGCCGAGACGGGCGGCGGTCTCCGGCACTCGAACGCTTGTAGGGCCGGGGTTTGGGAGTGGAGCCTGCCGTGGCTCCCCCCCCCTCCCCACGCCCGTTAACAGCAGCCATCCGCGGGCACGTTGCAGAGA